>NC_083587.1:38494731-38497231 GCF_027579695.1 Neoarius graeffei | reverse complement strand
TGGGCGGAAAATGACGTCATGGGGTGCTTTGGATTCGTCTTGGCCCAAGGATTCCAGGGATACCAAGTTTTTGAAAATCGGACCAACGGTTCAAAAGTTACAAGCAGAATGTACCTGCGACTTTGACCTGTTGGTGGCGCTAGACGGTTTGAGGTAGAGGCCTGAAATTTGCTGAGAGGAATGTTGAGACTGTCTCGAATCAGTGTGCCAAATTTCACAACTTTTTACCAGACGGTTCTATGGGCTGCCATAGACTTGCAGAGGCGGAAGTGGACTGAATAATAATAATAAATATAGCTGCAAGCAGCAATGTGGGGGCCAAGCAGGATATGAGACGAGATGTCAGGCCAGTAGAAGGCATTTGCGCCATGTAATGCCCTTGTGCAGCCTAGTGCAAAGTTGCTATGTACCAAGTTTGGGAGAAATTGGTCAAAAATTGAGGTAGGAGAAGCATTTTAATTGATTTTCACGAAATTCAAAATGGCGGAAAATCCTCAAGTCTGAATATGACCTCATAGGTTGTGATGGATTCGGCTTGACCCAAGGATTCCAGCGATAGTGGAATTTTGTTTCTACCCAAAACGCATCATGAGATATGAGCAAAAAGACATTTTTCCTTGTTATAGCGCCCCCTTGCCGCCAATGTGTTCCAAATTTGTTGGGGCCCTTTTTGGAGAGGTCTTGCACAATGCCACCAAGTTTCATTTAGATACGCCAAAGGGCGGCCGAGATATGAGCACACTTCCTGGTTCGCATATGCTCAGCCAAATTTGATTGGTTGCCACGGCCAAACGTTTATGAAATTCAAAAATCCGTGTAAGATACTTGTGTAGGCTCCTCCAGAGTTGCTATCTACCAAGTTTGGGAGAAATTGGTCAAAAACTGAGGGAGGAGAAGCATTTTAATTGATTTTCACATAATTCAAAATGCCGGAAAATCTACTGGGTAGAATATGACGAGACAGGGCGCGTTGGATTCCTTGTGACCCAAGCATTCTAGAGATACTAAGATTTTGATGATCAGACGAATGTTTCAAAAGTAACAAGCAGAAATGTACCTGCGACTTTGACCTGTTGGTGGCGCTAGAGTTTTTGAGGTGCTGAGTTGAAATTTGGTGACAAGATCCTTGAGGCAGCCTAGAATCAGTATGCCAAGTTTAAAAACCTCTAGTCAGACGGTTCTATGCGTTGCCATTGAATTTCATTGATTTTAACAAAATTCAAAATGGCGGAAAATCCTCAAGGCAGAATATGACGTCATAGGGTGCGATGAGTTCGTCTTGAGCCACGGATTCCTGACATAGTGGAATTTTGTTTCTAGCCAAAACGCATCATGAGATATGAGCCTAAAGACATTTTTCCTAGTTATAGCGCCCCCTAGCAGCCAATTTGTTCCAATTTTTTTGCTGCCCTTTGGGGAGGGGTGCTGCATAAAGCCACCCAGTTTCGTTAAGATACGCCAAAGGGTGGCTGAGAAATGAGCAAACTTCCTGTTTTGCATATGCCAGCCAAATTTGATTGGCTGCCACGGCCAAACGCTTAAGAAATTCTAAAAACCGGGCATATTTCTTGTGCAGCTTAGGCCCCAGTTGCCATGTACCACGTTTGGGAGAAATTTTCCAAAAATTGAGGGAGGAGAAGCATTTTAATTGATTTTCACATAATTCAAAATGGCGGAAAATCTACTGGGTGGAATATGAGGAGACAGGGCCCATTGGATTCCTTTTGACCCAAGCATTCCAGCCACACTAAGAATTTGATGATCAGACGTATGGTTCAAAAGTAACAAGCAGAAATGTACCTGCAATTTTGACCTGTTGGTGGCGCTAGAGAGTTTGAGGTGCTGAGTTGAAATTTGGTGACAAGATCCTTGAGGGAGCCTAGAATCAGTGTGCCAAGTTTAAAAACCTCTAGTCAGACGGTTCTATGCATTGCCATAGAATTTCATTGATTTTAACAAAATTCAAAATGGTGAAAAATCCTCAAGGCAGAATATGACGTCATAGGGTGCGGTGGATTCGGCTTGAGCCAAGGATTCCTGAGATAGTGGAATTTTGTTTCTAGGCAAAACGCATCATGAGATATGAGCCAAAAGACATTTTTCCTAGTTATAGCGCCCCCTAGCAGCCAATTTGCTCCAAATTTTTTGCTGCCCTTTGGGGAGGGGTGTTGCATAAAGCCACCAAGTTTCGTTAAGATACGCCAAAGGTTCGCCGAGAAATGAGCACACTTCCTGTCTTGCATCTGCCAGCCAAATTTGATTGGCTGCCACGGCCAAACGCTTAAGAAATTCTAAAAACCGGGTAAGTTTCTTGTGCAGCTTAGTCCCCAGTTGCCATGTACCAAGTTTGGGAGAAATTCTTCAAAAATTGTGGGAGGAGAAGCATTTTAATTGATTTTCACATAATTCAAAATGGCGGAAAATCTCCTGGGTGGAATAGGACGAGACAGGGCCCCTGGATTCGTGGTGACCCAAGGATTCCAGCGATACTAAGATTTTG
>NC_083587.1:38479731-38487231 GCF_027579695.1 Neoarius graeffei | reverse complement strand
ATGCGACCAACTTTCGTTAAGATACGCCAAAGGGTGGCTGAGAAATGAGCACACTTCCTGTTTTGCATCTGCCATCCAAATTTGATTGGCTGCCACGGCCAAACGCTTAGGAAATTCTAAAAAGCGGGTAAGTATTTTATGCAGCTTAGTCCCCAGGTGCCATCTACCAAGTTTGGGAGAAATTGGTCAAAAATTGAGGGAGGAGAAGCATTTTAATTGATTTTCACATAATTCAAAATGGCGGAAAATCTACTGGGTGGAACATGGTGAAACAGGGTGCGTTGGATTCCTTTTGACCGAAGCATTCCAGCCACACTAAGAATTTGATGATCAGACGTATGGTTCAAAAGTAACAAGCAGAAATGTACCTGCAATTTTGACCTGTTGGTGGCGCTAGAGAGTTTGTGGTGCTGAGTTGAAATTTGGTGACAAGATCCTTGAGGCAGCCTAGAATCAGTGTGCCAAGTTTAAAAACCTCTAGTCAGACAGTTCTATGCATTGCCATAGAATTTCATTGATTTTAACAAAATTCAAAATGGTGGAAAATCCTCAAGGCAGAATATGACGTCATAGGGTGCGATGAGTTCGTCTTGAGCCAAGGATTCCTGACATAGTGGAATTTTGTTTCTAGCCAAAACGCATCATGAGATATGAGCCTAAAGACATTTTTCCTTGTTATAGCGCCCCCTAGCAGCCAATTTGTTCCAAATTTGTTGGTGCCCTTTGGGGAGGGGTGCTGCATAAAGCCACCCAGTTTCGTTAAGCTACGCCAAAGGGTGGCCGAGAAATGAGCAAACTTCCTGTTTTGCATATGCCAGCCAAATTTGATTGGCTGCCACGGCCAAACGCTTAAGAAATTCTAAAAACCGGGCATATTTCTTGTGCAGCTTAGGCCCCAGTTGCCATCTACCACGTTTGGGAGAAATTTTCCAAAAATTGAGGGAGGAGAAGCATTTTAATTGATTTTCACATAATTCAAAATGGCGGAAAATCTACTGGGTGGAATATGAGGAGACAGGGCCCATTGGATTCCTTTTGACCCAAACATTCCAGCCACACTAAGAATTTGATGATCAGACGTATGGTTCAAAAGTAACAAGCAGAAATGTACCTGCAATTTTGACCTGTTGGTGGCGCTAGAGAGTTTGAGGTGCTGAGTTGAAATTTGGTGACAAGATCCTTGAGGCAGCCTAGAATCAGTGTGCCAAGTTTAAAAACCTCTAGTCAGACGGTTCTATGCATTGCCATAGAATTTCATTGATTTTAACAAAATTCAAAATGGTGGAAAATCCTCAAGGCAGAATATGACGTCATAGGGTGCGGTGGATTCGGCTTGAGCCAAGGATTCCTGACATAGTGGAATTTTGTTTCTAGGCAAAACGCATCATGAGATATGAGCCAAAAGACATTTTTCCTAGTTATAGCGCCCCCTAGCAGCCAATTTGTTCCAAATTTTTTGCTGCCCTTTGGGGAGGGGTGTTGCATAAAGCCACCAAGTTTCGTTAAGATACGCCAAAGGTTCGCCGAGAAATGAGCACACTTCCTGTCTTGCATCTGCCAGCCAAATTTGATTGGCTGCCACGGCCAAACGCTTAAGAAATTCTAAAAACCGGGTATGTTTCTTGTGCAGCTTAGTCCCCAGTTGCCATGTACCAAGTTTGGGAGAAATTCTTCAAAAATTGTGGGAGGAGAAGCATTTTAATTGATTTTCACATAATTCAAAATGGCGGAAAATCTCCTGGGTGGAATATGACGAGACAGGGCCCCTGGATTCGTGGTGACCCAAGTATTCCAGCGATACTAAGATTTTGATGATCAGTCGTATGGTTCAAAAGTAACAAGCAGAAGTGTACTTGCAACTTTGACCTGTTGGTGGCGCTAGAGAGTTTGAGGTGCTGAGTTGAAATTTGGTGACAAGATCCTTGAGGGAGCCTAGAATCAGTGTGCCAAGTTTAAAAACCTCTAGTCAGACGGTTCTATGCGTTGCCATAGAATTTCACTGATTTTAACAAAATTCAAAATGGCGGAAAATCCTCAAGGCAGAATATGACGTCATAGGGTGCGATGGATTCGTCTTGAGCCAAGGATTCCTGCCATAGTGGAATTTTGTTTCTAGCCAAAACGAGTCATGAGATATGAGCCAAAAGACATTTTTCCTAGTTATAGCGCCCCCTAGCAGCCAATTTGTTCCAAATTTTTTGGGGCCCTTTCGGGAGGGGTGCTGCATAAAGGCACCAAGTTTCGTTAAGATACGCCAAAGGGTGGCCGAGAAATGAGCACACTTCCTGTTTCGCATCTTTGCAGCCAAGTTTGATTGGCTGCCACGGCCAAACGCTTGTGAAATTCAAATCACCGGGTATAACTTTTGTGCAGGTTGGTCCAATTATGCTATCTTCCAAGTTTGGGAGAAATTGGTAAAAAATTGAGGGAGTTGAAACATTTTAATTGATTTTCACAAAATTCAAAATGGCGGGAAAAATATATGGGCGGGCAATGACGTCATGGGGTGCGTTGGATTCGTCTTGGCCCAAGGATTCCAGGGATACCAAGTTTTTGAAAATCAGACCAACGGTTCAAAAGTTACAAGCAGAAATGTACCTGGGACTTTGACCTGTTGGTGGCGCTAACGGGTTTGAGGTAGAGGCCTGAAATTTGGTGAGAGGAATGTTGAGAGTGTCTAGAATCAGTGTGCCAAATTTCACAACTTTTTACCAGACGGTTCTATGGGCTGCCATAGACTTGCAGAGGCGGAAGTGGACTGAATAATAATAATAATAATAATAATAATAATAATAATAATAATAATAATAAGAAACAATAGAATCACTATGGGTGCCTTCGCAGCTTTGCTGCTTGGCCCCCAATAAATATAGCTGCAAGCAGCAATGTGGGGGCCAAGCAGCATATGAGCCTAGTCGGAAGGCCAGCAGAATGCACTTGGGCCAGGTAATGCCCTTGTGCAGCTTATTCCAAAGTTGCTATCTACCAAGATTGGGAGAAATTGGTGAAAAATTGAGGGAGGAGAAGCATTTTAATTGATTTTTACAAAATTCAAAATGGCGGAAAATCCTAAAGGCTGAATATGACTTGATAGGGTGCGATGGATTCGGCTTGAGCCAAGGATTCCAGAGATCGTGGAATTTTGTTTCTAGCCCAAACGCATCATGAGATATGAGCCAAAATTCATTTTTGCTAGTTATAGCGCCCCCTAGCGGCCAAGTTGGTCCAAGTTTTTTGGGGACCTTTCTGGTGGTGTCTGGCATAATGCCACCAAGTTTCGTTAAGATCTGCCAAAGGGCGGCCGAGATGTGAGCACACATCCTCTTTCGCGTCTGTGCAGCCAAATTTGATTGGCTGCCACGGCCAAACGCTTAGGAAATTCGAAAATCCGTGTAAGATTCTTGTGCAGCTTCATCCACAGTTGCTATGGACCAAATTTGGGAGAAAATGGTCAAAAACTGAGGGAGGAGTAGCATTTTAATTGATTTTCACATAATTCAAAATGGCGGAAAATCTACCAGGTGCAATATGACGAAACAGGGCGCGTTGGATTCATTTTGACCCAACCATTCCAGAGATACTAAGCTTTTGACGATCAGACCTATGGTTCAAAAGTAACAACCAGAAATGTACCTGCGAATTTGACCTGTTGGTGGCGCTAGAGAGTTTGAGGTGGTGAGTTGAAATTTGGTCACAAGACCCTTGAGGGAGCCTAGAATCAGTCTGCCAAATTTGAAAACCTCTAGTCATACGGTTCTATGGGTTGCCATCGAATTTCTTTGATTTTAACAAAATTCAAAATGGTGGAAAATCCTCAAGTCAGAATATGACGGCATGGGGTGCGATGCATTCGTCTTGACCCATGGATTCCAGAGATAGTGGAATTTTGTTTCTACCCAAAACGCATCATGAGATATGAGCCAAAAGACATTTTTCCTAGTTATAGCGCCCCCTAGCAGCCAATTTGTTCCAAATTTTTTGCTGCCCTTTGGGGAGGGGTGCTGCATAAAGCCACCAAGTTTTGTTAAGATAGGCCAAAGGGTGGCCGAGAAATGAGCACACTTCCTGTTTTGCATCTGCAAGCCAAATTTGATTGGCTGCCACAGCCAAACGCTTAGGAAATTCTAATTACTGGGTAAGATTCTTGTGCAGATTAGTCCCCAGTTGCCATCTACCAAGTTTGGGAGAAATTGTTCAAAAATTGAGGGAGGAGAAGCATTTTAATTGATTTTCACATAATTCAAAATGGCGGAAAATATACTGGGTGGAATATGACGAGACAGGGCGCGTTGGAGTCGATGTGACCCAAGCATTCCAGCGATACTAAGATTTTGATGATCAGACGTATGGTTCAAAAGTAACAAGCAGAAATGTACCTGCGACTTTGACCTGTTGGTGGTGCTAGAGAGTTTGAGGTGGTGAGTTGAAATTTGGTGACAAGATCCTTGAGGCAGCCTAGAATCAGTTTGCCAAGTTTAAAAAACTCTAGTCAGATGGTTCTATGCGTTGCCATAGAATTTCATTGATTTTAACAAAATTCAAAATGGCGGAAAATCCTCAAGGCAGAATATGACGTCATAGGGTGCGATGGATTCGTCTTGACCCATGGATTCCAGAGATAGTTGAATTTTCTTTCTAGCCCAAACGCATCATGAGATATGAGCCAAAAGACATTTTTCCTAGTTATAGCGCCCCCTAGCGTCCAATTTGGTCCAAATTTTTTCTGGCCCTTTGGGAAGGGGTTTTGCATAAAGCCACCAAGTTTCGTCAAGATTGGCCAAAGGGCCACCGAGATATGAGTGCACTTCCTGTTTTGCGTCTGTGCAGTCAAATTTGATTGGCTGCCACGGCCAAACGCTTGTGAAATTCAAATCACCGGGTATAACTTTTGTGCAGGTTAGTCCAATTATGCTATCTTCTAAGTTTGGGAGAAATTGGTAAAAAATTGAGGGAGTTGAAACATTTTAATTGATTTTCACAAAATTCAAAATGGCGGGAAAACTATATGGCGGAAAATGACGTCATGGGGTGCGTTGGATTCGTCTTGGCCCAAGGATTCCAGGGTTACCAAGTTTTTGAAAATCAGACCAACGGTTCAAAAGTTACAAGCAGAAATGTACCTGCGACTTTGAGCTGTTGGTGGCGCTAGAGGGTTTGAGGTAGAGGCCTGAAATTTGCTGAGAGGAATGTTGAGAGTGTCTAGAATCAGTGTGCCAAATTTCACAACTTTTTACCAGACGGTTCTATGGGCTGCCATAGACTTGCAGAGGCGGAAGTGGACTGAATAATAATAATAATAATAATAATAATAAGAAGAAGAAGAAGAAGAAGAAGAAACAATAGAATCACTATGGGTGCCTTCGCAGCTTCGCTGCTTGGCCCCCAATAATAATAATAATAAGAAACAATAGAATCACTATGGGTGCCGTCGCAGCTTCGCTGCTTGGCCCCCAATAAATATAGCTGCAAGCAGCAATGCGGGGCCAAGTAGAGTGACCCAGTCTAAGTTCCCATGGCAACAGAAAGAACTGACCAGGCAGACGGTTAGTCTAAAGTTACTATGTAGCAAGTTTGGGAGAAATTGGTCAAAAATTGAGGGAGGAGAAGGATTTTAATAGATTTTCACAAATGTCAAAATGGTGGAAAATCTACCTGGTGGAATATGACGCCATAGGGCGTATTGGATTCGTTTTGACGGAAGGATTCCAGAGATAGTGGAATTTTGTTTCTACCCAAAACGCATCATGAGATGAGCCAAAAGTCATTTTTCCTAGTTCTTTCTGTTGCCATGGGAACTTAGACTGGGTCACTCTACTTGGCCCCGCATTGCTGCTTGCAGCTATATTTATTATTATAGACAATTCAACTTTCTCCTTAGGGATGTCTATGGCAGCCCATAGAACCACACATAGGAAAATGCTCAAATTTGGCACACAATTCTAGACAGTCTCAGCATTCCCCACAACAATTTTTAAGTCCCCACCCCCAACCCTCTAGCGCCACCAGCAGGTCAAAGTTGCAGGTACATTTCTGCTTGTTTCTAGCCCAAACGCATCATGAGATGAGCCAAAAGACATTTTTCCTAGTTATAGCGCCCCCTAGCAGCCAATTTGTTCCAAATTTTTTTGGGGTCCTTCATGGAGGGGTGGGGCATAATCCCACCAAGTTTCGTTAAGATAAGCCAAAGGGCGGCCGAAATATGAGCACACTTCCTGTTTGGCGTCTGTGCATCCAAGTTGAATTGTCTATAATAATAATAAGAACCTACAAACACATTAGGGGCCTTCACCAGCTTTGCTGGCCCCTAAATATAGCTGCAAGCAGCAATGCGGGGCCAAGCAGGGTGACCCAGCCTAAGTTGCCATGGCAACAGAAAGAATTTTGGAAAATCTACCTGGTGGAATATGACGCCATAGGGCGTGTTGGATTCATTTTGATGGAAGGATTCCAGAGATAGTGGAATTTTGTTTCTGCCCAAAATGCATCATGAGATGAGCCAAAAATCATTTTTCCTAGTTATAGCGCCCCCTAGCGGCCTATTTGGTCCAAATGTTTTGTTTTCCTTTGGGGTGGCGTGGGGCATAAAGCCACCAAGTTTTGTTAAGATACGCCAAAGGACGGCCGAGATATGAGCACACTTCCTGTTTGGCGTCTGTGCCGCCAATTTTGATTGGCTGCCACGGCCAAACGCTAATGAAATTCTAAAAACCGGGTAAGTTTCTTGTGCAGCTTAGTCCACCGTTGCCATTTACCAAGTTTCGGAGAAATTGGTCCAAAATTGAGGGAGGAGAAGCATTTTAATTGATTTTCACAAAATTCAAAATGGCGGGAAAACTATATGGGCGGAAAATGACGGCATGGGGTGCTTTGGATTCGTCTTGACCCAAGGATTCCAGGGATCCCAAGTTTTTGAAAATTGGACGTACGGTTCAAAAGTTACAAGCAGAAATGTACCTGCAACTTTGACCTGCTGGTGGCGCTAGAGGGTTGGGGGTGGGGACCTAAAAATTGTTGTGGGGAATGCTGAGACTGTCTAAAATGTGTGTGCCAAATTTGAGCATTTTCCTATGTGTGGCTCTATGGGCTGCCATTGACTTCCCATAGGAGAAGAAAGTTGAAATATAGCTGCAAGCAGCAATGCGGGGCCAAGCAGTGTGACCCAGCCTAAGTTGCCATGGCAACAGAAAGAACTGACCAGGCAGACAGTTAGTCTAAAGTTACTATGTACCAAGTTTGGGAGAAATTGGTCAAAAATTGAGGGAGGAGAAGGATTTTAATAGATTTTCACAAATTTCAAAATGGTGGAAAATCTACCTGGTGGAATATGATGCCATAGGGCGTGTTGGATTCGTTTTGACGGAAGGATTCCAGACATAGTGGAATTTTGTTTCTACCCAAAATGCATCATGAGATATGAGCCAAAAATCATTTTTCCTAGTTATAGCGCCCCCTAGCGGCCTATTTGGTCCAAATCTTTTGTTTTCCTTTGGGGTGGCGTGG
>NC_083587.1:38462231-38472231 GCF_027579695.1 Neoarius graeffei | reverse complement strand
ACTTAGATTTTGACGATCAGAAGTACAGTTCAAAAGTAACAAGCAGAAATGTACCTGCAACTTTGACCTATTGGTGGCGCTAGACAGTTTGAGATGATGAGTTGAAATTTGCTGACAAGAACCTTGAGGCAGCCTAGAATCAGTGTGCCAAATTTGAAAACCTCTACTCAGACAGTTCTATGGGTTGCCATAGAATTTCATTGATTTTAACAAAATTCAAAATGGCGGAAAATCCTCAAGGCAGAATATGACGTCATAGGGTGCGATAGATTCGTCTTGACCCAAGGATTCCAGAGATAGTGGAATTTTGTTTCTACCCCAAACGCATCATGAGATATGAGCCAAAAGTCATTTTTCCTAGTTATAGCGCCCCCTAGCAGCCAATTTGTTCCAATTTTTTTGTGTTCCTTCATGCAGGGGTGGGGCATAATCTCACCAAGTTTCGTTAAGATACGCCAAAGGGCGGCCGAAATATGAGCACACTTCCTGTTTGGCGTCTGTGCAGCCAAATTTGATTGGCTGCCACGGCCAAACGCTTATGAAATTCTAAAATCCGGGTAAGTTTCTTGTGCACCTTAGTCCCCAGTTGCCATCTACCAAGTTTGGGAGAAATTTGTCAAAAATTGAGGGAGGAGAAGCATTTTAAGTGATTTTCACAAAATTCAAAATGGCGGGAAAACTATATGGGCGGACAATGACGTCATGGGGTGCTTTGGATTCGTCTTGACCCAAGGATTCCAGCGATACCAAGTTTTTGAAAATCGGACCAACGGTTCAAAAGTTACAAGCAGAAATGTACCTGCAACTTTGACCTGCTGGTGGCGCTAGAGGGTTGGGGGTCGGGACCTAAAAATTGTTATGGGGAATGCTGAGACTGTCTCAAATGTGTGTGCCAAATTTGAGCATTTTCCTATGTGTGGCTCTATGGGCTGCCATTGACTTCCCATAGGAGAAGAAAGATGAATAATAATAATAATAATAATAATAATAATAATAATAAGAAAACCGACAAACTCATTAGGGGCCTTCGCCAGCTTCGCTGCTTGGCCCCTAATAACTATAAGAAAACCGACAAACTCATTAGGGGCCTTCGCCAGCTTCGCTGCTTGGCCCCTAATAATAAAAATATAGCTGCAAGCAGCAATGCGGGGCCAAGCAGAGTGACCCAGCCTAAGTTGCCATGGCAACAGAAAGAACTGACCAGGCAGACGATCAGAGGCACGCACAGGAAGTGTTTACAAGCAGAAATGTACCTCCAACCAGATGGGTAGAGGCATGCACGGCTTCACCGTCAAAATCGATTGACTGTGATGCCTGAAATTACTTCAAGTGTACTAGGTGTGTGTGTGTGTGTGTGTGTGCTAAGAGACTGCTGAGATATGAGCTCAATGATATATGATCCTAAATACATTTTGGAAAGTTATAGCGCCCCCTAATGGCCAATGTGCACCAAATGTGGTATGGGACCTTTTGGAGGGGTGGGGCATAATCCCACCAAGTTTGGTTAAGAAAGGTCAAAGGGCTGCCGAGATATGACCACACTTCCTGTTTCACATCTGCACGGCCAAATTTGATTGGCCGCCACGGCCAAACGCTTATGAAATTCGAAAAACCGGGTAAGTTTTATGTGCAGCTTAGTCCAAAGTTGCCATGTACCAAGCTTGGAAGGAATTGGTCAAAAATTGAGGGAGGAGAAGCATTTTAATTGATTTTCACAAAATTCAAAATGGCGGAAAATATACCAGGCGGAATATGACACCATAGGGTGCGTTGGATTCGTGTTGACCCAAAGATCCCACTGATACTTAGATTTTGACGATCAGAAGTACGGTTCAAAAGTAACAAGCAGAAATGTACCTGCAACTTTGACCTGTTGGTGGCGCTAGAGAGTTTGAGATGATGAGTTGAAATTTGCTGACAAGAACCTTGAGGCAGCCTAGAATCAGTGTGCCAAATTTGAAAACCTGTCGTCAGACGGTTCTATGGGTTGCCATTGAATTTCATTGATTTTAACAAAATTCAAAATGGCGGAAAATCCTCAAGGCAGAATATGACGTCATAGGGTGCGACAGATTCGTCTTGACCCAAGGATTCCATAGGCAGTGGAATTTTGTTTCTAGCCAAAACGCATCATGAGATATGAGCCAAAAGTCATTTTTCCTAGTTATAGCGCCCCCTAGCAGCCAATTTGTTCCAATTTTTTTGTGTTCCTTCATGGAGGGGTGGGGCATAATCTCACCAAGTTTCGTTAAGATACGCCAAAGGGCGGCCGAAATATGAGCACACTTCCTGTTTGGCGTCTGCGCATCCAATTTTGATTGGCTGCCACGGCCAAACGCTTATGAAACTCTAAAATCCGGGTAAGTTTCTTGTGCAGCTTAGTCCACAGTTGCCAGCTACCAAGTTTGGGAGAAATTGGTCCAAAATTGAGGGAGGAGAAGCGTTTTAAGTGATTTTCACAAAATTCAAAATGGCGGGAAAACTATATGGGCGGAAAATGACGTCATGGGGTGCTTTGGATTCGTCTTGACCCAAGGATTCCAGGGATACCAAGTTTTTGAAAATCGGACCAAGGGTTCAAAAGTTACAAGCAGAAATGTACCTGCAACTTTGACCTGCTGGTGGCGCTAGAGGGTTGGGGGTCGGGACCTAAAAATTATTGTGGGGAATGCTGAGACTGTCTCAAATGTGTGTGCCAAATTTGAGCATTTTCCTATGTGTGGCTCTATGGGCTGCCATTGACTTCCCATAGGAGAAGAAAGATGAATAATAATAATAATAATAATAATAATAATAATAATAATAAGAAACCTACAAACACATTAGGGGCCTTCGCCAGCTTCGCTGCTTGGCCCCTAATAAATATAGCTGCAAGCAGCAATGCAGGGCCAAGCAGGGTGACCCATCCCCTAAGTTGCCAAGGCAACAGAAAGAACTGACCAGGCAGACAGTCAGAGGCACGCACAGGAAATGTTTACAAGCAGAAATGTTCCTCCAACCAGATGGGTAGAGGCATGCACGGCTTCACCGTCAAAATCGATTGACTGTGATGGCTGAAATTACTTCAAGTGTACTAGGTGTGTGTGTGTGTGTGTGTGTGTGCGCGTGTGTGCTAAAAGACTGCTGAGATATGAGCTCAATGATATATGAGCCAAAATACATTTTGGAAAGTTATAGCGCCCCCTAATGGCCAATTTGCACTAAATGTGGCATGGGACCTTTTGGAGAGGTGGGGCATAATCCCACCAAGTTTGGTTAAGAAAGGTCAAAGGGCTGCCGAGATATGAGCACACTTCCTGTTTCACATCTGCACGGCCAAATTTGATTGGCCACCACGGCCAAACGCTTATGAAATTCGAAAAACTGGGTAAGTTTCTTGTGCAGCTTAGTCCAAAGTTGCCATATGCCAAGCTTGGAAGGAATTGGTCAAAAATTGAGGGAGGAGAAGCATTTTAATTGATTTTCACAAAATTCAAAATGGCAGAAAATATACCAGGCGGAATATGACGCCATAGGGTGCATTGGATTCGTGTTGACCCAAGGATCGCATAGATACTTAGATTTTGACGATCAGAAGTATGGTTCAAAAGTAACAAGCAGAAATGTACCTGCAACTTTGACCTGTTGGTGGCGCTAGAGAGTTTGAGATGATGAGTTGAAATTTGCTGACAAGAACCTTGAGGCAGCCTAGAATCAGTGTGGCAAATTTGAAAACCTCTAGTCAGACGGTTCTATGGGTTGCCATAGAATTTCATTGATTTTAACAAAATTCAAAATGGCGGAAAATCCTCAAGGCAGAATATGACGTCATAGGGTGCGATAGATTCCTCTTGACGCAAGGATTCCAGAGGCAGTGGAATTTTGTTTGTACCCAAAACGCATCATGAGATATGAGCCAAAAGACATTTTTCCTAGTTATAGCGCCCCCTAGCAGCCAATTTGTTCCAAATTTTTTTGGGGCCTTTTTGGATGGGGGGGCATAATGCCACCAAGTTTCGTTAAGATACGCCAAAGGGCGGCCGAGATATGAGCATACTTCCTGTTTGGCGTCTGCACAGCCAATTTTGATTGGCTGCCACGGCCAAACGCTTATGAAATTCTAAAAACCGGGTAAGTTTCTTGTGCAGGTTTGTCCAAATTTGCTATTTACCAAGTGTGGGATAAATTGGTCCAAAATTGAGGGAGGAGAAGCATTTTAATTGATTTTCACAAAATTCAAAATGGCGGGAAAACTATATGGGCGGAAAATGACGTCATGGGGTGCTTTGGATTCGTCTTGACCCAAGGATTTCAGGGATACAAAGTTTTTGAAAATCGGACCAACGGTTCAAAAGTTACAAGCAGAAATGTACCTGCAAATTTGACCTGCTGGTGGCGCTAGAGGGTTGGGGGTGGGGACCTAAAAATTGTTGTGGGGAATGCTGAGACTGTCTAGAATGTGTGTGCCAAATTTGAGCATTTTCCTACATACGGTTCTATGGGCTGCCATAGACATCCCTAAGGAGAAAGCTGAATTGTCTATAAATATAGCTGCAAGCAGCAATGCGGGGCCAAGCAAGGTGTCCCAGCCTAAGTTGCCATGGCCACAGAAAGAACTGACCAGGCAGACGGTCATAGGCATGCACAGGAAGTGTTTACAAGCAGAAATGTACCTCCAACCAGATGGTTAGAGGCATACACGGCTTCACCGTCAAATTCGATTGACTGTGATGGCTGAAATTACTTCAAGTGTACTAGGTGTGTGTGTGTGTGTGTGTGTGTGTGTGTGTGCTAAAAGACTGCTGAGATATGAGCTCAATGATATATGAGCCAAAACACATTTTGGAAAGTGATAGCGCCCCCTAATGGCCAATGTGCACCAAATGTGGTATGGGCCCTTTTGGAGGGGTGGGGCATAATCCCACCAAGTTTGGTTAAGAAAGGTCAAAGGGCCGCCGAGATATGAGCACACTTCCTGTTTCGCATCTGCACCTCCAAATTTGATTGGCTGCCATGGCCAAACGCTTATGAAATTCGAAAAACCGGGTAAGTTTTATGTGCAGCTTAGTCCACAGTTGCCATGTACCAAGTTTGGAAGGAATTGGTCAAAAATTGAGGGAGGAGAAGCATTTTAATTGATTTTCACAAAATTCAAAATGGCGGAAAATATACCAGGCAGAATATGACGCCATAGGGTGCGTTGGATTCGGGTTGACCCAAGGATCCCAGTGATACTTAGATTTTGACGATCAGACGTACGCTTCAAAAGTAACAAGCAGAAATGTACCTGCAACTTTGACCTGTTGTTGGTGCAAGAGAGTTTGAGGTGGTGAGTTGAAATTTGCTGACAAGAACCTTGAGGAAGCCTAGAATCAGTGTGCCAAATTTGAAAACCTGTCGTCAGACGGTTCTATGGGTTGCCATAGAATTTCATTGATTTTAACAAAATTCAAAATGACGGAAAATCCTCAAGGCAGAATATGACGGCATAGGGTGCGATAGATTCGACGTGACCCACGGATTCCATAGGCAGTGGAATTTTGTTTGTACCCAAAACGCATCATGAGATATGAGCCAAAAGTCATTTTTCCTAGTTATAGCGCCCCCTAGCAGCCAATTTGTTCCAAATTTTATGTGGCCCTTTGTGGAGGGGTGGGGCATAATGCCACCAAGTTTCGTTAAGATACGCCAAAGGGCGGCAGAGATATGAGCACACTTCCTGTTTGGCGTTGGGGTTGGGGACCTAAAAATTGTTTTGGGGAATGCAGAGACTGTCTAGAATGTGTGTGCCAAATTTGAGCATTTTCCTACATACGGTTCTATGGGCTGCCATAGACATCCCTAAGGAGAAAGTTGAATTGTCGATAATAATAAATATAGCTGCAAGCAGCAATGCGGGGCCAAGCAGTGTGACCCAGCCTAAGTTGCCATGGCAACAGAAAGAACTGACCAGGCAGACGGTTAGTCCAAAGTTACTATGTACCAAGTTTGGAAGAAATTGGTCAAAAATTGAGGGAGGAGAAGGATTTTGTTTCTACCCAAAACGCATCATGAGATATGAGCCAAAAATCATTTTTCCTAGTTATAGCGCCCCCTAGTGGCCTATTTGGTCCTAATGTTTTGTCCTCCTTTGGGGTTGCGTTGTGCATAAAGCCACCAAGTTTCATTAAGATACGCCAAAGGACGGCCGAGATATGAGCACACTTCCTGTTTGGCGTCCGTGCAGCCAATTTTGATTGGCTGCCACGGCCAAATGGTTATGAAATTCTAAAAACCGGGTAAGTTTCTTGTGCAGCTTAGTCCATATTTGCCATGTACCAAGTTTGGTAAAAATTGGTCAAAAATTGAGGGAGGAGAAGCATTTTAATTGATTTTCACAAAATTCAAAATGGCGGAAAATCTACTGGGTGGAATATAACGAGACAGGGACCTTTGGATTCGTTTTGACCCAAGGATTCCAGCGATACGAAGATTTTGACGATCAGACCTATGGTTCAAAAGTAACAAGCAGAAATGTACCTGCGACTTTGACCCGTTGGTGGCGCTAGAGAGTTTGATGTGGTGAGTTGAAATTTGGTGACAAGAACCTTGAGACAGCCTAGAATCAGTGTGCCCAATTTGAATACCTCTCGTCTGACGGTTCTATGGGTTGCCATAGAATTTCATTGATTTTAACAAAATTCAAAATGGCGGAAAATCCTCAAGGCAGAATATGACGTCATAGGTGGCGATGGATTCGTTTTGACCCAACGATTCCAGAGATAGTGGAATTTTGTTTCTAGCCCAAACGCATCATAAGATATGAGCCAAAAGACATTTTTCCTCGTTATAGCGCCCCCTAGCAGCCAATTTGTTCCAAATTTTTTGGGGTCCTTCAGGGAGGGGTCTGGCATAATCACACCAAGTTTCGTTAAGATACGCCAAAGGTTGGCCAAAATATGACCACACATCCTGTTTGGCGTCTGCGCAGCCAATTTTGATTGGCTGCCACGGCCAAACGCTTAAGAAATCCTAAAAACCGGGTAAGTTTATTGTGCAACTTAGTCCAAAGTTGCCATCTACCAAGTTTGGGAGAAATTCGTCCAAAATTGAGGGAGGAGAAGCATTTTAATTGATTTTCACAAAATTCAAAATGGCGGGAAAACTATATGGGCGGAAAATGACGTCATGGGGTGCTTTGGATTCGGCTTGACCCAAGGATTCCAGGGATATCAAGTTTTTGAAAATCGGACGTACGGTTCAAAAGTTACAAGCAGAAACGTACCTGCAACTTCGACCTGCTGGTGGCGCTAGAGGGTTGGGGTGGGGACCTACAAATTGTTGTGGGGAATGCTGAGACTGTCTAGAATGTGTGTGCCAAATTTGAGCATTTTCCTATGTGTGGTTCTATGGGCTGCCATTGACATCCCACAGGAGAAGAAAGTTGAATAATAAATATAGCTGCAAGCAGCAATGCGGGGCCAAGCAGCGTGACCCAGCCTAAGTTGCCATGGCAACAGAAAGAACTGACCAGGCAGACAGTTAGTCTAAAGTTACTATGTACCAAGTTTGGGAGAAATTGGTCAAAAATTGAGGGAGGAGAAGGATTTTAATAGATTTTCACAAATTTCAAAATGGTGGAAAATCTACCTGGTGGAATATGATGCCATAGGGCGTGTTGGATTCGTTTTGACGGAAGGATTCCAGAGATAGTGGAATTTTGTTTCTGCCCAAAACGCATCATGAGATATGAGCCAAAAATCATTCTTCCTAGTTATAGCGCCCCCTAGCGGCCTATTTGGTCCAAATGTTTTGTTTTCCTTTGGGGTGGCGTGGGGCATAAAGCCACCAAGTTTCGTTAAGATACGCCAAAGGACGGCCGAGATATGAGCACACTTCCTGATTGGCGTCTGCGCATCCAATTGTGATTGGATGCCACGGCCAAACGCATAAGAAATTCTTAAAACCGGGTAAGTTTCTTGTGCAGCTTAGTCCGTCCTTGCCATGTACCAAGTTTGGGAAAAATTGGTCAAAAATTGAGGGAGGAGAAGCATTTTAATTGATTTTCACAAAATTCAAAATGGCGGAAAATCTACCAGGTGGAATATGACGAGACAGGGACCGTTGGATTCGGTCTGAAGGAAGGATTCCAGCGATACTATGATTTTGACGATCAGACCTATGGTTCAAAAGTAACAAGCAGAAATGTACCTGCGATTTTGACCCGTTGGTGGCGCTAGAGAGTTTGATGTGGTGAGTTGAAATTTGGTGACAAGAACCTTGAGACAGCCTAGAATCAGTGTGCCAAATTTGAATACCTCTCGTCTGACGGTTCTATGGGTTGCCATAGAATTTCATTGATTTTAACAAAATTCAAAATGGCGGAAAATCCTCAAGGCCGAATATGACGGCATAGGGTGCGATAGATTCGTCTTGATCCAAGGATTCCAGAGATAGTGGAATTTTGTTTCTGCCCCAAACGCATCATGAGATATGAGCCAAAAGTCATTTGTCCTAGTTACAGCGCCCCCTAGCAGCCAATTTCTTCCAATTTTTTTGTGTTCCTTCAGGGAGGGGTGCGGCATAATCTCACCAAGTTTCGTTAAGATACGCCAAAGGGCGGCCGAAATATGAGCACACTTCCTGTTTGGCGTCTGCGCAGCCAATTTTGATTGGCTGCCACGGCCAAACGCTTAGGAAATTCTAAAATCTGGGTAAGTTTCTTGTGCAGCTTAGTCCACAGTTGCCATCTACCAAGTTTGGGAGAAATTGGTCAAAAATTGAGGGAGGAGAAGCATTTTAAGTGATTTTCACAAAATTCAAAATGGCGGGAAAACTATATGGGCGGAAAATGACGTCATGGGGTGCTTTGGATTCGTCTTGACCCAAGGATTCCAGGGATACCAAATTTTTGAAAATCGGACCAACGGTTCAAAAGTTACAAGCAGAAATGTACCTGCAATTTTGACCTGCTGGTGGCGCTAGATGGTTGGGGGTCGGGACCTAAAAATTGTTGTGGGGAATGCTGAGACTGTCTAGAATGTGTGTGCCAAATTTGAGCATTTTCCTACATACGGTTCTATGGGCTGCCATAGACATCCCTAAGGAGAAAGTTGAATTGTCTATAATAATAATAATAATAAATATAGCTGCAAGCAGCAATGCGGGGCCAAGCAGCGTGACCCAGCCTAAGTTGCCATGGCAACAGAAAGAACTGACCAGGCAGACAGTTAGTCTAAAGTTACTATGTACCAAGTTTGGGAGAAATTGGTCAAAAATTGAGGGAGGAGAAGGATTTTAATAGATTTTCACAAATTTCAAAATGGTGGAAAATCTACCTGGTGGAATATGACGCCATAGGGCGTATTGGATTCGTTTTGATGGAAGGATTCCAGAGATAGTGGAATTTTGTTTCTGCCCAAAACGCATCATGAGATATGAGCCAAAAATCATTTTTCCTAGTTATAGCGCCCCCTAGCGGCCTATTTGGTCCAAATGTTTTGTTTTCCTTTGGGGTGGCGTGGGGCATAAAGCCACCAAGTTTCGTTAAGATACGCCAAAGGACAGCCGAGATATGAGCACATTTCCTGATTGGCGTCTGCGCATCCAATTTTGATTGGATGCCACGGCCAAACGCATAAGAAATTCTAAAACCCAGGTAATTTTCTTGTGCAGCTTAGTCCATCCTTGCCATCTACCAAGTTTGGGAAAAATTGGTCAAAAGTTGAGGGAGGAGAAGCATTTTAATTGATTTTCACAAAATTCAAAATGGCGGAAAATCTACCAGGTGGAATATGACGAGACAGGGAGCGTTGGATTCCGTCTGAAGGAAGGATTCCAGCGATACTCAGCTTTTGACGATCAGACCTATGGTTCAAAAGTAACAAGCAGAAATGTACCTGCGACTTTGACCCGTTGGTGGCGCTAGAGAGTTTGATGTGGTGAGTTGAAATTTGGTGACAAGAACCTTGAGACAGCCTAGAATCAGTGTGCCAAATTTGAATACCTCTCGTCTGACGGTTCTATGGGTTGCCATAGAATT
>NC_083587.1:36787231-37007231 GCF_027579695.1 Neoarius graeffei | reverse complement strand
TTCATTTGTAGTTCAATCTGGTTGTAGGCTAGCTTGAGCCTTATTGGGATCTGCAGTGCTAGCTGCTAACAGAAATTGGTGAAGTCTCTGGAAAGCACAACTAGCTGGTATGACAGGGTCACAGACCATTTTCTGGAAAAGGAGCGAAGGGCAGAATTTGTGTATAGTGTTCATGTTCATGAATCTGAAGTGTGTATATTGTTCAGTAATGTTAAGAGAATGGTGGGCTCTGTGTTATAGGTTATACCTGGGTATAATATTCAAGGTTCTGTGTGTTGCATAGCCTACCTGGTTATGAATTTCCAGACTGTGTTGCAGAAGATGTTCAAGGATGTGTTGCACAGCTGGGTGTTGTGTTAAAGACTCTGTGTTGCATATCAGGGTATGATTGTTCAAGGCTCTTCGTTGAATAGCCAGTGATTTTTGGATGTTTGATAGTTTTGATTAAGGATATGAGGCACTAGCCTGGCAAGCCAGACTATAACATGAAATGTACAAGCAAAAATACTTTCTGCCACTAGGTAGGGTTGTCTAGTTCACTATGCTAATGGGGCACACCTTTCTATGCTTTGATATCCGGCCTACAGGTTTTACGATGAATGCGTAAAATGGGCTTCCCCTGTTTTAAAAACCAGCAGCCGCCACTGATATATATATTAACTTTGTCTCTCGTAACCTAGCCTCCTTCATCTAACCATATTAGCCATGACCTATCCTTGGGGTAAAAAAAACGCCTGAAAAACATCATGTTATTTGAGGAGTTGCATGATAACTGTATATGTTCTCAACGTAGTGTCTACATGGGTTAATGACTATTGTTTTTTGTTCCTAGATAATATTTAAGTGCCGTAATACCGTTCTATACGTGCAAGAATTGGTCTTATTAAAGCTTGTGGCTGTCTGGCTTAGTTAAAATGCTAACTGTTAGCACCCGACTAGCTGCTATTTTAAAACATCGAGTGATCAAATGGTAATGTGTAACCCATGTGTGTGTTATGAGTTTGTGGTGCATACATCCATCCGTGGTAGCCACAACATTACAGTCACTTAGGCTGTCTAAATTAAGCAAAAACATTGGCGAATTTCGCCTCCTTTCAAAGTCAATGAGAGCGAAGCGAAATTCGTTTGTGTCGGGATGGACCGTAATGAAGTCTTTATTTAAACATAACATTCCTTGATAAGTGTCATTCCGTTTCATGTGTTTGCCGGGTGGGCCGTGAGTGCGGCCTAATGTTAAACCAATTAAGATTTGGCCACCGACTTGGCTATATTTACAGTGTCAGTGTTGGGTAATTTGGCTTCAGTTACAATCCTGCACCCACTGTGTTGCTATGTTGACAACTAGCTTACTTCTAAACTATTAAAAAGCTTGACATGATTCACCACTTCACTAAATAGTCAAAAGAGGGTCCCAGCATTCAAAACGAGACATTTGGGAGGGCTGACAGTGTATAAATTGTTGATTCGATAGGTGGGAGTCAGACCAGTTGAGAAGTACAGTTGCCACAGAATTGTTCAGAAGGGAAGATGTGAAGATGGGCCCAGTAGATAAGAGAATGTGTAGGAGTATGAGGGCTGCAGGAAGGAAGGACAAGGAAGAGAGAGAGAGGGGAAGATGTTGGCAAAACGGAGGAGGCTGAGTGATTTTGGTTGCAGCACATCTTGCGGAAGTGCCCAGGCATCTAAAGCAACAGCTCAAGCTGACGAAAAACAAGAAAGACTGAGACATGCAGCCAAGCAAAAGAATGCTGCCAGACGCAAGGCACTACACAAACTTCAGGAAGTGGCAAAAAAAAGGAAGAAAAAGGAGTAAAGATGGACTGACTTTGGGGTGGGGAACTGAAGATGGATTGGGAACTGAATTAATAAATAATAGTAATTAATAAATGTTCTGTTTTGTTGAAACTGTTGTCTGACTATTTTGTGTGTGTGTGGGGGGTCCGCGTCGCCGCACTACCTCACTCTTTTTTGACCATGGTTGTTTGCATCCCTGTAACTACAGTATGTTTCCAATGATGTGGAACCAAATATTTGTTTTATGGTATAAAGAATGATTTAAGTGCATCCCTTTTGGAGCTACCTGTGGTCAAAAAAGCACTTTTTCTAAATGACACGAGTAATTTTGCTAAATATGACATACAGTGGGGTAAAAAAGTATTTAGTCAGCCACCAATTGTGCAAGTTCTCCCACTTAAAAAGATGAGAGAGGCCTGTAATTTTCATCATAGGTACACTTCAACTATGAGAGACAGAATGGGGGGAAAGAATCCAGGAAATCACATTGTAGGATTTTTAATGAATTAATTGGTAAATTCCTCTGTAAAATAAGTATTTGGTCACCTACAAACAAGCAAGATTTCTGGCTCTCACAGACCTGTAACAACTTCTTTAAGAGGCTCCTCTGTCCTCCACTCGTTACCTGTATTAATGGCACCTGTTTGAACTCGTTATCAGTATAAAAGACACCTGTCCACAACCTCAAACAGTCACACTCCAAACTCCACTATGGCCAAGACCAAAGAGCTGTCAAAGGACACCAGAAACAACATTGTAGACCTGCACCAGGCTGGGAAGACTGAATCTGCAGTAGGTAAGCAGCTTGGTGTGGAGAAATCAACTGTGGGAGCAATTATTAGAAAATGGAAGACGTACAAGACCACTGATAATCTCCCTCGATCTGGGGCTCCACGCAAGATCTCACCCCGTGGGGTCAAAATGATCACAAGAAAGAACGGTGAGCAGAAATCCCAGAACCACACGGGGGACCTAGTGAATGACCTGCAGAGAGCTGGGACCAAAGTAACAAAGGCTACCATCAGTAACACACTACGCCGTCAGGGACTCAAATCCTGCAGTGCCAGACGTGTCCCCCTGCTTAAGCCAGTACATGTCCAGGCCCGTCTGAAGTTTGCTAGAGAGCATTTGAATGATCCAGAAGAGGATTGGGAGAATGTCATATGGTCAGATGAAACCAAAATAGAACTTTTTGGTAAAAACTCAACTTGTCGTGTTTGGAGGAGAAAGAATGCTGAGTTGCATCCAAAGAACACCATACCTACTGTGAAGCATGGGGGTGGAAACATCATGCTTTGGGGCTGTTTTTCTGCAAAGGGACCAGGACGACTGATCCGTGTAAAGGAAAGAATGAATGGGGCCATGTATCGTGAGATTTTGAGTGAAAACCTTCCATCAGCAAGGGCATTGAAGATGAAACGTGGCTGGGTCTTTCAGCATGACAATGATCCCAAACACACTGCCCGGGCAACGAAGGAGTGGCTTCGTAAGAAGCATTTCAAGGTCCTGGAGTGGCCTAGCCAGTCTCCAGATCTCAACCCCATAGAAAATCTTTGGAGGGAGTTGAAAGTCCGTGTTGCCCAGCGACAGCCCCAAAACATCACTGCTCTAGAGGAGATCTGCATGGAGGAATGGGCCAAAATACCAGCAACAGTGTGTGAAAACCTTGTGAAGACTTGCAGAAAATGTTTGACCTCTGTCATTGCCAACAAAGGGTATATAACAAAGTCTTGAGATGAACTTTTGTTATTGACCAAATACTTATTTTCCACCATAATTTGCAAATAAATTCTTTAAAAATCAGACAATGTGATTTTTCTGGATTTTTTTTCACATTCTGTCTCTCATAGTTGAAGTGTACCTATGATGAAAATTACAGGCCTCTCTCATCTTTTTAAGTGGGAGAACTTGCACAATTGGTGACTGACTAAATACTTTTTTGCCCCACTGTATATTGCCCTACATTCACCAAAAATAACGTTATCACCAAAATTTTTTTTGCATGGTAAATAGAGCGTTCACAGGGCTACAATAAACAACCAAGTTTATTTAGTCAAGCCTTTTGATACTGAAGATAATAAGTGTTAAATGTGATTTTTAGCTTGCGTACCCTGATTGTAAAACAACCCTTATCAATTTCCACCTTCTTTCTGTTGCCTTAATTTGTCAGCTGGTTTATTGCAGTGTTTATCAAATCTGCTCAAAGCAGTATTCCACCTTCTTATCGCCTCTAAAAAGAGACGCGCTCTTTCTCTTGCCCTCAGTACCTGCACAAGCTGTTTAAGCGAGACCACCACAAGGGACAGAGATATCATGAGAAGCAGATCAGTCTGTATGCGGAGTACGACCGGGGCAACCTTCTACCCTTCCTCAGAGACAGCACTCACTGCCCACTGGAGAAGGTACAGCCGCTGAACCTGCTCAGCTCTTTTATCATATTTTTCTTTACAAGCCTGATCCGCTGTTCTCTTGTAGGCCCTGGAGATCTGCCAGCAGAGACACTTTGTCGAGGAAACAGTCTTTCTGCTCAGTGAGTCCAAATTTTTGTAGGCTTATTTAGAATTCCTGGTGTGATGCTTCTCACTAACCTAATGAAAGGTCCAGTGGTGTAGTGAAATAAAAGCAAACCAGCAGCACGTATTTGGAGCTACGAAAAATATCATTCAGCTCATCAGATCACCTCAGCTGACCTTTGAATCATTTCAGCGTTTTACCTCCTGAAGTTGGAATCCTCCGTGATGAAATACTCTCTTGCATCTAACCTTTACTGCCCTACATTTATTTCTGAGAATGAGGCGCTGTATGAATGGTTTCCACTATTAAAATACTTTTTAAATGTACGTAATATTTATATATTTGAGAGCCAGAACTCATTGTTCAATATAAAAAACATTTTTAAGCACTCTTTTTTTATATACTAAGCTGAAAGTCTTAAACTTCTTTTTGACCAAGTAACTTGATCCGGGTCATAAAAGTACACTATACTACTTTAATTTATTTTAATTAATATTTTTTTTTAGACAGTTTTTGTTCTGAATCTTAAATGGAATTCGAATGGACGTGCTGCTGACCAATTACAATTTTAAATTTGTTAATGAATGATGCATCATTCGTATTTGTTACATGGAATGGAATGTAACATCCATGAAAGCAGTTCATGTTATCACTTGCATTATAGCAGCTATAAACAATAGTTCCTCCAGCCCCTCTCTTTTGACTTGCCCTTGATGTTAAAAATACAAAAACTCACAGATTTTCATGTTACCAAGAACGCTCTTGTCCTCTGACCAGTACAAAGCCCCAGGCTTGTAGTACTCGAGTCCGACTCGTGCCCTAATTTTAAGGACTCGTGACTTGACTCGGACTTGGACTCGTGCATTAACTGCATTAGGACTCGTAAATTGGAGACGAGGACTCTTTTTTTTTTTTTTTTCTTTTTTTTTTGTAACATGCCATAATAATTTGCCGTAAGATATTTAATTTTTGTCCTAATTTGTTACACCTGCACACCTTGGCGCGTGCATCAGATAGACTCTCAGGCGTGCCATAAACAACTCGCACCTGCACAGGATTAAGGCGCAGTCAGCGCGCCTATATAAAAACTGAAAAAACACTTGCATACTTTGCGAAGTATTGACTTGCGTTGCTGACACATTATCGAGCCTTATTTCCTTATTTGGTTTCCTGATGCCTGATTTCCTGTTTCTCGTCTTTGATTCTGCTGAGTCTACGATAACCTGTTTGTGCATCGCTCGATCTATTGCTGGGTTCGAACCCAGTGGCCGGCGAGGGCCTTTCTGTGTGGGGCTTGCATGTTCTCCCCGTGTCAGCGTGGGTTTCCTCCGGGTACTCCGGTTTCCCCCACAGTTCAAAGACCTGTGGTTAGGTTAACGTGGGGGGGCCTTGGGCTAAGGTGCCTTTGAGCAAGGTACCTAACCCCTGACTGCTCCCCGGGCACTGTAGTGTGGCTGCCCACTGCTCTGGGTGCACGCACGTGTTCACTGCTTCAGATGGGTTAAATGCAGAGGATGAATTTCACTGTGCTTGAAGTGTGCATGCGACAAAGGTTTCTTCTTCTTGTTTCACTGTTTTACGATTTTGCCTGTCATTCTGGATTGTTTACCTGTCTTCACTTGTATTAATAAACACACCTTCTGCACTTACATCCATCTCCTAACCATCTCTGACAGAATACTTCACACTCCCTGACAAAGAGAAGCACATTCACCTGTTCATACGTCATGCTCAGGAACAAACTAATGTTAATGGTGCTGAAACAGCCACCGTCACATGGCGCGGTTGGAGTGTTGTCCTTGGACTCAACTCAAATATTTTTTGTATTTTTAATGACTCGGACTCGAGGTTTAGTGACTCGACTACAACACTGCAAAGCACTGACACCTGAGACTCCTTCCATAAATGCTAAATAAGCATCTCCACAAAGAAAGCTTGACTCTAACAACAATTTTCGTTAAATAATGTTTTTTTTAATGCATTTATTATGTGTCACATAATCAACTTGTCATTTTACAGAGAAACTGAAAGCATAAACTCCTTGGTCTTCAAGAATTTTTCCCAGTGGTGGGAAACTTTGCAAAGCACTGTGACTGTTACAAAGCGCAGACTCCTTTGATAAATATTATGTAAATGTGTCTCCGCAAAAATAAACTTCACTACATCAGTAAATATAATTTTTTCTTTATTAAACAACTGTGATTTTAAAAAGACCGTTTGTTTGTTTTTTGCCTTAAATTATATGGCCCGGGGCGGCACGGTGGTGTAGTAGTTAGCGCTATCGCCTCACAGCAAGAAGGTCCAGGTTCGAGCCCCGTGGCCGGCGAGGGCCTTTCTATGCGGAGTTTGCATGTTCTCCCCGTGTCCGCGTGGGTTTCCTCCGGGTGCTCCGGTTTCCCCCACAGTCCAAAGACATGCAGGTTAGGTTAACTGGTGACTCTAAATTGACCGTAGGTGTGAATGTGAGTGTGAATGGTTGTCTGTGTCTATGTGTCAGCCCTGTGATGACCTGGCGACTTGTCCAGGGTGTACCCCGCCTTTCGCCCGTAGTCAGCTGGGATAGGCTCCAGCTTGCCTGCGACCCTGTAGAACAGGATAAAGCGGCTAGAGATAATGAGATGAGATTATATGGCCCATCTACCAAACATCCCTGTGAAAGAGTTGTTACTATAGAACTAACAACATTAGAATGAGCACTTTAATATTAACTTAAATTGTAGTTCATGTTACAGCTTAAAAGTAGACGGTCTTTCATTTTCAAAAAATCTGTGAAATTTAATTCCCTCTGAATTTGGTCATTTGTGATATGTTTATTTCTGTAATATCTTTAAAAAATCCAAGCCATTCTGTGGCTGGGAAGTTATTTAATTTGACGGGTTTCCCTCGCAAATAATGTACATGAAATTGCTCGCTTCACGTAGTCAAGCAGACAGAGGAAGTCCGTGTGCGCATGCACAGGTTTAGCTTTGACCGTGCACTGACAGTTACATCATTCTGTCTCTAAACGAACAGCTGATCACACCGAGGTGCTCGCTAACCGTCGATATTTATTAGTTTGGTCCTGCGTTTCCTTTCCTTCGCAACGTAACGTCTTTTCTTCTCACGTTCCGTTACTGTAGTCGGTCTTTCACGTTTCTTTCGCGTCCTCCATTTTTCTCTCCTGTTTCAAATTTGTATCCCACAGTGCCTTGCGCAAACAGGGAAAGCCCACCACATGATGCATGATGTAGCATCTTGAATTGGGTCATGGTGAAGCAGGAAAAAATAGCCGTGTTCATTCATTCATTCATTTTTTTTTTTAAAGAATAAAATTGGAAGTCTGTGATTCGAATTCAGTAGCTTTCGGTCCATTAAACAAAAATAATTGGGTGTCGGGGAAAATTGATTTTAAGACCTACAGTGGAAAAATCTGAAAAGCAGTACAGCTTTAAACTGCTGTCTGATCCGTGTTGTACAAAAATCACACGCACTACCTGACCAGTCAGATTTGAGAATTCAGTGACGCTGTAGTACGAGGGGTGTATGAAAAGTTTTAAGCATCAGAAAAACTAAAAGGGATAAGGGATTTTTGATGATTTATTTTTCAACATAGTCCCCCTCAAAGGCTGAGCACTTGCTCCAACGGTGCTGAAGCGCTTTTATCCCGGTGTAGAAGAAGTCCTTTGTTTGGGACTCAAGAAACCCCTCGACTGCAGCTATGACATCATCATCACTGGCAAAATGGTGACCAGCCAAGGCTTTTTTCATTTGGGGGAACAGATGGAAGTCGGAGGGGGCCAGGTCTGGCGAATAAGGTGGATGAGGAACAAGTTCGAATCCACAATCGTGAATTGTTGCCATGGCAACCAGTGAGGTGTGGGCTGGTGCATTGTCTTGGTGGAAGAGGATTCCTTCTCGTATATAGAAAATTAAGGCACATGTTCTGACCAACAGGAATGGGAAATAACCTTAGTAACCTTTGATACTTGAATATAAATTCTCAGCATTTTTTTTTTTTTTTAAGTTTTAATAAAAGCACATCTTAAACTTTTGTTCCTGAGAGGAATGACACCTCCCTTGCTCCATCTGCAGGTCGCATGGGAAACTGCAGGCGGGCATTGCAGATGATCATGGGGGAGCTGGAAGATGTGGATAAGGCTATCGAGTTTGCTAAAGAGCAGGATGATGCTGAACTGTGGGAGGATCTCATCTCCTACTCCATAGATAAACCACGTACGTGATAACCTGTGTCATTTTGAAAGCAGAAACCTATCAGTGCTTGTTGGTCAAACAGGACCAGACGCATTTGAAAGGTCCTGTGATGCTGATACTCATGAAATGGTTTGACTCAAGTATACTGGCAAACCTACATTTGAAACATTTGATAGTACCCAAAAGAGCATGCAATTCTTCAATAACCATTAAGAAACTTGCTCATCTGACCTCATACACACTCTCCAGCCTTCATCACAGGCCTCCTGAACAACATAGGAACCCACGTGGACCCTATTATCCTAATCCACCGCATTAAAGAAGGCATGGAGATCCCAAATCTCAGAGACTCGCTCGTCAAAATCCTGCATGATTACAATCTACAGGTAGAGTCCGCTATTGCACTACTGAATTCTGTCTAGTCAAACCACCTTAGTGTGGATTTGTCTATAGTGTACTAGGCATGTAACGATTCTTCCAGTTCACATCACGATATTGGGTTCATGATTTGCTTTTCCCCCCCACATTATTTTTTTGGGAAATAAAAATGAACATTTTATTACCAAAAAAGTGCAACATTTATTTTCCTGTTTATCAACTTGAGTATTCCTTTTGTTTAAAAAAAAAAAAATTTAAATCATCAAGAATGAATTAATTTTTAATAAAAAATTATTATTTACCCATGTGTAAAGGTTGGACGAAAATATATAATAGTCTTATAATATTAAAGGAGAACTGAAGTCATTTCTTAACGTGTTATTCAATTACGTTTTCGGTTTTAGTAACCTTATATTGCGACTCGTATTGGCAACTAATTGCAATTAAATATTACCCTTATCGGCCTATTCGGTTTTTAGCCGTGTTGAATTTAGTTCGTTTGGTCCACAGCAGGCGTCGCTCATCCGCGCGATCTTCACGAGACGTGTGCGAGACTTCGAAACATGAAGTGTCAGCGCCGCCATTTTGAAAACTGTTTTCCAAACGAAACATTGCACAAAAACGAGTTTAAATGCCGATTACTGCCGACTTTCTTCAAACTTTCCTGATTGCTATCAAAACAAACAAAACTTCCAGCTTGATTACGTCAGCGTTCGAAAGAGGGCGCGCGCGTCTTTTGGCAGATGTCGGTCACTTTGATTTCCGCTGTACGTTTTACTTCCGTCCTACGATGTCTCGCACAGGTCTCAACGAATCTCGTTTACGGCCATTGCTTTGACATATGGACTGATATACTATTACAGAGCGTATTTCAGACACTCATAACTTGCTATAGCAGCGACAAAATAGCGATCAAAAATGCATTCCTATATTTAATAAAATGAGAAATAGAATCTTGATGATAAATTTGCCTTCAGTTCTTCTTTAACTAAAATATTCCTTTTAGTTAAAAAAAAAAAGATTACAAGTAGGCCTTTTGTACTACCTCCATTTGCTTCTCTTTTGCTTTTGGCAGTCTGTAACAAGAGAGTCCCGATTTCTTTGAAATTTGTATCGCAATTTATCGTCACACGATATATCGTTACATGCCTATAGTATAATCATGTATATGAACCTGATTTATGCCTGAGATTCAAAGATGCTAATGTTTGTGCTTTAGGTATATGGTTGGATGCCTTAAAGTGTGGTGATTCCCAAAACCAATTTAATATTAATCTCCAGGTAAAACACTTGATGGGGCGTGCTGTTACAGGAAAATAAACAATGATGAGGTGGTGAGATGAAGCAGGATTACTGTTACCACTCCGGTCGAGTCACTTTACTGTTTGTTTGCCTCTTATCGCATCACAAATGAAACCAGATATAGGAATGAAATGTAGTTTCCCCCCCACAATCACGGTGCTCCAGTTAATATGGGACATGACATGGTAGTTGATTATGTTCCACTTAACAGCAAGGTCCCTAATTGCTCTACTCCTCTTACACCACAGCAATTCACCAATAATTAGAATGTTATTAATAAACACATCATACTTTTTTATTCATTTTAGACACATTTCATGTTGTGGAAAATCTGTGAAACAAGTTGGTTATTACTTGTTACAAGAGCTATAAAAAGTCATTCCCTCACCAGCCTCTTTCTCCCTCTTGAGAAGTAAATAAGATACCTCCCCACCCCCCAAAAAAAAAAAATCCACACAGCTTGCCACGTTACAAAGAAACTAGTCTTCAAGTCCTGTGTTGAAGATTTTGCTGTGTCTGAAAACTTAAAGCTTTTTAACCCATTATACGGAAGCCGAGAGAGGCCCTTCATATAATCCTTTTTTTTTAATTCACCTTGTTATCCCGAGATAACGACACAACTAATTCGAGATCTTGAGAAAACAAAACCGTTATTTCGAGATCTCGAGAAAACAAAACCGTTATTTCGAGGTCTCGAGAAAACAAAACCGTTATTTCGAGGTCTCGAGAAAACAAAACCGTTATTTCGAGGTCTCGAGAAAACAAAACCGTTATTTCGAGGTCTCGAGAAAACAAAACCGTTATTTCGAGGTCTCGAGAAAACAAAACCGTTATTTCGAGGTCTCGAGAAAACAAAACCGTTATTTCGAGGTCTCGAGAAAACAAAACCGTTATTTCGAGGTCTCGAGAAAACAAAACCGTTATTTCGAGGTCTCGAGAAAACAAAACCGTTATTTCGAGGTCTCGAGAAAACAAAACCGTTATTTCGAGGTCTCGAGAAAACAAAACCGTTATTTCGAGGTCTCGAGAAAACAAAACCGTTATTTCGAGGTCTCGAGAAAACAAAACCGTTATTTCGAGGTCTCGAGAAAACAAAACCGTTATTTCGAGGTCTCGAGTTAAACAGCTGAGAAATGGTTCATCCAGGTACATGTCTGCCAATTTCTAAGTCTTCATTGTCTGACCCACAGGGGGGCGCAGCTCTGCTAGAAATCTCCAGCTGTTTTCTCGAGATCATGAAATAATTTTTTTTTTTCTTCGAGATCACGGAATAATTGTCTCGTTTTCTCGAGATCACGGAATAATTGTTTTGTTTTCTCGAGATCTCGAATTAGTTGTATTGTTTTCTCGACATCCTGAATTATGTCGTTATCTCTGAATAACGGTTTTGTTTTCTCTAGATCTCGAATTAGTTGTATTGTTTACTCGACATCCTGAATTAATTATGTCGTTATCTCGGGATAACAAGGCAAATAAAAAAAGATTATATGAAGGGCCTCTCGCGGCTTCCGTGCCATTAAGTGTGGAACATCCTCCATACAATTCCCTATGTAAGCTGTCACAACAGAAACAACAACCTATTACAAAGAAAGAAAAGTAAGTTTTGGCACAGGTCAGTCGACATCCAAAATAAAATGTCAAGGTCTAATAAAGACCTAAAGTTTATAAGCATCTTCATGGCTCTCCCTTTAGATTTTATTGCGAGAGGGCTGTAAGAAGATCCTGGTAGCAGATTCACTCTCCCTGCTGCAAAAGATGCACAGAACACAGATGAGAGGCGTTCGAGTGGACGGTAAAATGCCATTCACAGCGTTTCACTCATTCATGAATCTGTATATTCGAGAAAATTATTAATGCCGTTTTTCTTTTTTTATGCAGAGGAGAACAACTGTGAAGCATGTCATGTCCCAATATTACCATCAGGTATGATTTGTAGCTTGAATCCTGTGCCATAAGACTGACATGGTCATGTGATTAAACACATCCTAGCAGGGGTCGTGCTGTCAGGAAGTGTCATGTTGGTATTTGGGAATTGTTATAAGAGCCTGTTTTGTTCCGTAACTGTTATGAAGCGATCCCTATTTATTATGCACTTCTGCAAAAAGCAGGCTATGCCCAAGTTCCACCTGGTCTTGTACTAAACAGCTGCTGTAATCATAATGCCCTGATGCCCATCCCAGGACTTTGTCTCATTTTCTCCCCAATTTGGTCATCTGCCATTTGCTACCCACCAGCCAGATCTCTTTCTTATCAGGCAACAGCTACCAACTGAGGATAGTGAAGGCTAACACATGCTTTCTCTGAGACACATGAAGCCAGCCAACTGCATCCTTTTGGAACTGCTGCTCATGCTGCATCACAGGGCGGCGTGACGCCCTCGCACAGGGCGGCGTGACGCCCTCGCACAGGGCGGCGTGACGCCCTCGCACAGGGCGGCGTGACGCCCTCGGAGGAAAATGCTGTCCACCATCTTTCGTGTGTATGAGCTCTCAGATGCCCATGATTGGCCAGTGTCGCTCTGATTGACAGGGGAGACAGAGTTTACCCTCCCTTTCACCCAGAGGCTGTTGCATAGTCCTAAGGCTCCTCTTCACATAATATGCTCATGCTGAAAGTCCTTTCTACATACAAAGTACTGTTTGACTTTACAGTCTAAAAGATTAATAATCCCACTCTCCAGTCTTATGCCAAAGAGGATGGTTTGCCTTTTGAGTCAAATTTCTTTGTCATTCTCGCCCCCTTGCCTCTGTCTCCCCAGGCTTACTTATAAGGGATTCTACATCCAGATTTCTGTTATACCATATCGTGACAATGTTCTTGTCAAAAGGCCATAAAACACATTCTAACCCATTACTAGTCATTAGGGTTATGACTGTGAAAGTGTTTTCAAAATTTCTACTTTCCTGATGTTGCATTTGGTGAACTTTTACTCGTATATTACTTTTTTGAAGTTATTTTTATTGGGTCATGCAAAAACCTCGCGCACCCAACATCACCTCACTTTTGATAAATACATGTCTCATCTCATCTCATTATCTCTAGCCGCTTTATCCTGTTCTACAGGGTCGCAGGCAAGCTGGAGCCTATCCCAGCTGACTACGGGCGAAAGGCGGGGTACACCCTGGACAAGTCGCCAGGTCATCACAGGGCTGACACATAGACACAGACAACCATTCACACTCACATTCACACCTACGGTCAATTTAGAGTCACCAGTTAACCTAACCTGCATGTCTTTGGACTGTGGGGGAAACCGGAGCACCCGGAGGAAACCCACACGGACACGGGGAGAACATGCAAACTCCGCAAAGAAAGGCCCTCGCCGGCCACGGGGCTCGAACCCGGACCTTCTTGCTGTGAGGCGACAGCGCTAACCACTGTGCTACCCATAAATACATGTATATTAAATAAATCATGATTATAAAATAAATTCATTGAAAGATGTGTAAAGTATTTATATAACAAATTGCTTAACAATTGTTGTAATAATAATTATAATTAATTAGTACAAATTTAATTTAACAATTTTAATTTAATTTTAAATTTGTATTAATTAACAATTATAATTATTATTACAACAATTGTTAAGCAATTTATTGTTATATAAATACTTTACACATCTTTTAATGAATTTATTTTATAATCATGATTTATTTAATATACATGTATTTATCAAAAGTGAGGTGATGTTGGGTGCGCGAGGTTTTTGCATGACCCAATAAAAATAACTTCAAAAAAGTAATATATGAGTAAAAGTTCACCAAATGCAACATCAGGAAAGTAGAAATTTTGAAAACACTTTCACAGTCATAACCCTACTAGTCATGTCATGACTGCATGCGTCATCTGCCCTGGCATGAGTATCCATAGCCGCTTTATCCCGTTCTACAGGGTCGCAGGCAAGCTGGAGCCTATCCCAGCTGACTACGGGCGAAAGGCGGGGTACACCCTGGACAAGTCGCCAGGTCATCACAGGGCTGACACACAGACACCCATTCACACCTACGGTCAATTTAGGCTACATCCACGCGACAATGACAACGAGATTTTTTTTTTTTTTTTTTTTTTTTTTAAATATCGCGTCCACATGGGCAACGGATCAGTAAAATATCAGGTTCATATGGCAACGCAATGCTTGCTGAAAACGATGCAATACACATGCCACACCTCTACGTGCACTGTAAGACGGTCCCATCGGAGACACCAGAACAATAGAAGTAGATGCATGCGCATAAACCCCTTCTTTTTTTTTTTTTTAAAAGATATTTTTTTGGGCTTTTTGCACCTTTATTGGATAGGACAGTGTAGAGACAGGAAATGAGCGGGAGAGAGAGAGACGGGAAGGGATCGGGAAATGACCTCGGGCCGGAATCGAACCCGGGTCGCCCGCATTCATGGTATGGCGCCTTAACCACCTGAGCCACGACGCCCCCATAAACCCCTTCTTCTGTAGCATCAGCCACATAAAGTTTTGATTATTAATCAGTAGCGTAAAACGAAAGACAGGGAAAGAGGAATGAATGGGGGTAGATGGAAGCCGGTACGCCAACATTCTGATATCCTCCAGAATTCTTTAATGGTCCGGAATAAATTGAATGCTACACATTGATGGATTACTTTGTTCTTCTACGCCCTTTTTGAGGAATGTATTGTCGGACTTAAACCAACATCTGAAGAGGTGAGATCGCTCCTTTTTTTTTTTTTTCCTATGTTTGCTGGCGGGATTGTTTTTGTTTTTGGAAAGCACACGGGCGGTGTGCGGTTTGGTACTGCTTCCGCAGTGTTTGGACTAAAGACTCTGCCCTAAGGGCTGCTTCTCTCTCTCTCTCTCTCTCTGTCTCTCTCTCACTTTGCACCATTACACAATTCACAGTGAAAATATTTTGTAAGTGCGTTTCATGAACCAAGTTATAGGATTTGTTGACAACTTGCATCGGGTTTGTTACACTTCTACCCGGCGTGAAGCACTGACAGTCATGTGGTTGTGACGTCATCGTAAACAAATCCGTTCTACTCATCCAGACGACTTCACAACGGCGCCGTTGCCAGATTTTTTTCACTCTGGAACCCGTTCTCAAAAGATTTCGTTTTGGGGCACCCAAAACGCCGGTGCCGTGTGGACGCCAGGCCGAAACGATAAACAATTTTATCAGATTCACCTGAATCCGTTGCCGTGTGGACAGGGCCTTAGAGCCACCAGTTAACCTAACCTGCATGTCTTTGGACTGTGGGGGAAACCGGAGCACTAAGAGGAAGCTCACCACTGTGCCTCCCTGGCATGATTGACATGGTTATATTTTGATACAAGGTTCATTATAGTATTATTTATTGATTATTACAGTCTTAAAATGACTCATTTTGTGTCTTCTGAATTCCATATTTTCATCCGTTTACCTTCCTTTTTACATCTTTCACAAAATCATTGCATATTTCTTATTAATGGTTTAGCGTCATGCTACGGTATGCAGAAGACGTACAGGAACACGTGTAATTCCTTCCATATCATGTTTTTAGATACGGCTCAGCCCTTCAGTGTAGTGGTCTTCCACTGCAGGCACATGTTCCATAAAGAGTGTCTCCCCTCGCCAGGAACAGTAAGACCTTTTTTTTTTTTTTTTTTTTTTTTTTTTTTTCCTCCCCTCCTTGAAACAGAATACTCAGTGTCTTTGTACCTAGTTTCAAGATTTTAAATTAATTTCAGTTCTTTCATTTTACTTTTTAATTTTAGTAACTTTATCTTTAGAGTACACTAGGGCTGTAACGATATGCGTATCGAAATCGCGATACACAGAGCCACGATCCGTATCGTGATACAAGAAGGCAGAATCGCGGTACACCCTTTCAAACTTCTCCTCAGCCCAAAAACAGAGACGCTTCCAAACTTCAATTTATGAATACTTTACTTTTTATTTAAATTACATTTTAAACTTACTTAAATTACTTTTTTTTTTAATATCTATTAGTAAGTCGTTTTTTCGCCGACCTGCGACAATCTTCTGCGAGTCACGCAACATCCACACTCGCCACTGGCAGAGCATTCATTTCTTTTAAGCGGTCGCCATTCTGGTTGCGACGCGGGGAGCGAATCTGTAAACAAGCAGCTCATTGGCTGGCTAGGTGTGCCACAAGCCAATCACAATCACTTGACCGGAAAGGCATGCAGTGTTGCCAGATTGGGCGGGTTTAGGCGCTTTTTGGCTGGTTTTGAACATATTTTGGGGTGGAAAACGTTGGCAATATCTGGCAACACTGAAGGCATGTCTGCTTGGGCGGAAGCCTTCTGCGGCAGTTACATTTTGACACGCGAGCAATGTTTCACCATAAAAATTCCGTAATTTCCATCTGTTTTCCGCGATCACAGAAAATCATTGGCCCTATGAGAGTGAGACAGTGAGAGCCACCCCCCCCAAAAAAAAAAATCTTAACGGTTTTACACGATTTGGAAAAATGACTTTTTCAGAACCGAAAAAAACAGAGCTTCCGGCTCAGCAGTATTATTTTGAGAAATAAAACAATCTTTGGATATACATTTGTTCATTTTTGCATACATATTACTCATTCTCTGCAGTGGTCTGAATTATTTGTTATTAAATAGTTAATGTAAGTAAGTAAATGTTAATAAGTCAAATTTACTACTTTAAAAAAACATTTTTAAAAAAATCGTGGGCGTATCGAATCGTGGGTCAAAAATCGCGATACGAATCGAATCGTGAGTTGGGTGTATCGTTACAGCCCTAGAGTACACAGTTAAGAGGTAATATTTCTAGTTTTGGTTTAAGATGTATTTCATTTTCAGATTGTTTCTGGCACATGATTATTTGTTAATAATAAATGACGTGGATATCTGCAGCTGCTGAGGAAATACCGCTGCTGTTGTCCTATCTGTGCTCCTTTAGTTAATGCAAGGCATGATGATTTACTTGTAAATTTAGAACTTAAGGCTGAAATACGGCACTGTAAATGCTGCAGAGTTTTAAGTGCCTCAAATTAGTGAAGAATCATGAACAAACAATCTACAACCCCTGGCAAAAAGTATGGAATCACCAGTCTTGGATGAGCACTCATTCACACGTTTTATTCTGTAGAACAAACTCGGATCACAAACATGATGCAATAATAGTCATTCCAAAGTGCAACTTCTTGGCCTTCAGAAACACTAAAATAAACGAAGAAAATACATTGTGATAGTCAGCAAATGTTACTTTTATAGACCAAGCACAGGGAAAAAAATATGGAATCACTCAATTCTGAGGAAAAAAATATGGAATCACTCAATTCTCAGGTAGAAAATAAGGACTCGCCCAGTCAATTTCCTTTCCCTAAATTGACATCTGCCTCAGATTAGATCTGCTCGTTAGTCTGCAGTTAGAAACAGCGCAGTTATCACACCTTGGAGGGCTGCTGGACCAAGTGGGTTGGCAAGAATCATGGCTCCAACAAGAGAGATGTCTCTTGAAACAAAAGAGAGGATTGTCAAACTTCTTAAAGAAGGTAACTCTTCACGCATGGTTGCCAAAGATGTGGGCTGTTCACAGTCAGCTGTATCTAAGATATGGACCAAGTACAAACAGCATGGGAAGGTTTTTAAAGCCAAGCGTACTGGTAGACCAAGGAAGACATCAAAGCGTCAAGACAAAAAAACTTAAAGGTCCCATGGCATGGTGGTTTGTTGATGCTTTAAACGGGCTCGTGGAGGTTTCCGGATGTTATATCCGCAGCCTTTCTCGAAATGAACCCTCGGCACGTAGATATAGCCTCCTGGGAGAAAGCCCCATTTCAGCGCTTTTCCCAGTGCGTCGTTTTGCTAATGAGAAGCATGGAGGCGGGGAAGGGTAGAGGGTGGGGGCGGGTCTTATCATTAATATTCATAACATGTAAACGTGTTACCTCTGATTGGCTAACAGCACTGTGATGCTACCTCCAGTGGGTCAGAACAAGCGGATGTGGGTGTCTTACTATGGCGAGAGAGAAGGAACAAACCGCGAAGGGAAAAATACCGCGCGCTGATGTCATTAAGGTGCGACGCGAGGAAATAAAATAAATTCAACAAATGTTTGGGTTTTTACTGAACAAACAAACAAATAAAATGAACGAGTGACTTAAAAAAAAGAATGTGGGTGTCTTTGTAAAAACTGTTTTGATTGGCTATTATAACAGAACATGCTGCATGCTTTTTGGTTTTGTAGCGCAGATTACCTGGCTAACTGCAGGAAGCGGTTAGCTGCACAGCTAATGTAGCCATTGCAAGGCTAACGTGGCACCGATTTTAAAACACGGCAAAACGACTTAACAGTTATACACTTACTCGTTCGGTGTTTGTGGCTGATGCGGCAGGGATGCTTGGTACGGACCCAGGCTTCAGTGACAGTTGATGTGCAAAACCTGCCCTACTGTCCCAAGTTGTGGAAACATTCATCAGGAAAATGCTTCCGACAAACATACACCGTCTTAGGTAGACTCGACGGCATATTATTGGAGTAAATAAAATTAAGCCACTGCGTCTTCAGGGGCTCTCCCGTCGGCAGTAAAAACAGACTCCTTTCTGTGTTGTCACATCCATGTACAGCGCAATTTCCATGTTTGGTGGCAACTTTTGTGCTGGGCGGGGCAATCCATACAGTGGATGGGAATCCAGAGGGGGGGCGTGGGGATCATCTCCCTTGCTGACGTAGGCAAGGGGAGAGTTTATCAATGCGCCGTTTTGACGCGCCATTCTCAAACGTTGGGCATAGTTTGGTTTACACATTATGAAATTTCTAGCCACTGGGGTGACTTAAGAAGGTCAGAGGAACTCATTTTAACGTTAAAAAACCTCAAAGTGAAAATTTCATGCCATGGGACCTTTAAGGCCATATGTCTTGAAAACCGAAAAAGTACAACAAAACAAATGAAGCATAAATGGGAGGAAGCTGGAGTCAATGTACAAGTATGTGACCGAACCGTGAGAAATCGCCTAAAGGAAATGGGATTTTCATATAGGGAAGCTAAAAGAAAACCATCACTGACACCTAAACAGAAAAGAACAAGACTACAATGGGCTAAGGAGAAGCAATCATGGACTGTGGATGACTGGATGAACGTTATCTTCAGTGATGAATCACGAATCTGCATTGGACAAGGTGACGATGCTGGAACTTTTGTTTGGTGCCGTTCCAGTGAGATTTATGAAGAGGACTGCCTGAAGAAAACATCCAAATTTCCACAATCCTTGATGATATGGGGCTGCATGTCAGGCAAAGGCACTGGGGAGATGGCTGTGGTTACTTCTTCAATAAATGCACAGGTTTACATTGACATTTTGGACAGTTTTCTTATCCCTTCAATTGAAAAGATGTTTGGGGATGATGAAATAATTTTCCAAGATGACAATGCATCGTGCCATAGAGCAAAAACTGTGAAAGCATTCCTTGGTGAAAGACACATCCAGTCAATGTCATGGCCTGCAAATAGTCCAGATCTCAACCCAATAGAAAACTTGTGGTGGAAATTGAAAAAAAAAATGGTCCACGACAAGGCTTCGGCCTGCAAAGCTGATCTGGCAACTGCAATCAAAGGCTACGTTTACATTAGACTAGGGATGTCCCGATCAGGTTTTTTTGCCCTCCGATCCGATACCGATCATTTGATTTTGAGTATCTGCCGATACCGAGTCCCGATCCGATACTTCTTATAATCCATAAAAAATAAAGATGAGGAAAGAAACGGATCCAGGATGTTCCTCATTTTTTATTTAACACCTTATTTTAACATCCAACAACTCCGTTAGCAAACAGAGCACTTACGTGAGGCAGTTTGAACAATAAATAACAAATTAAAAAAAATAACCTTAAAATACCTGGCAGGAATGTAAACAAATAAAAAAAATAAAGTGCCACGGTGCCGGTAATTTGCTTTTAAGAACGCATCTCACAGTGGTGTACAGTAATTTCAATTAAGGAAATGAACGTTTTTCTTGATGAAAACAAGCATTTCTACCCTTTCAGGTTTGAGCCCGTTTCTTTTGTCATCCAACGAAAAAAAAAAAGATCTCATGCTTTGCTTTCCGCTTCGAACTGCTTCCGTGTTCAACTTTGCCGGCAACAGGCAGCCAATAACCAATAGCGTCTCCGCTACAAAGTGATGTCATGCCGCACGCGTTGATGTTGCTGTGTTGAGACAAGAGGTCTGGTCTCACTCTGTGCCAACGCATAGCTATTGATGTGTTAAAAATGAGAATATATTATATAGATATATATCCGATCCCTGATCGGGAGGCAATGCCCGATTCCGATCGAGTCTGAAACCATGTGATCGGGCCCGATTTCCGATCACGTGATCGGATCGGGACATCCCTACATTAGACCGTATCTGTCTCGTTTTCTTCGCGGATGCACTGTCCGTTTACATTAAACCGCCGGGAAACGGGAATCCGCCAGCGTCCACGTATTCAATCCAGATCGTGTCAGCTCCGGTGCTGTGTAAACATTGCGAATACGCGGATACGCTGTGCTGAGCTCTAGCTGGCGTCTCATTGGACGACGTCACTGTGACATCCACCTTCCTGATTCGCTGGGGTTGGTCATGTGACGCGACTGCTGAAAAACGGCGCGGACTTCCGCCTTGTATCACCTTTCATTAAAGAGTATAAAAGTATGAAAATACTGCAAATACTGATGCAAATACTGCCCATTGTGTAGTTATGATTGTCTTTAGGCTTGCCATCCTTCCACTTGCAAGTGGTAAGTGATATGCGCTGGGATCACACACACAGCGGCTCAGTCCCGAATCACTGCTTGTGCACTTCACTCGCGCGCTCTGTGAGCTGCGCAAGGCCGGAGTGCGCACCCTCCAGAGGGCACTCGCTGTTCAGGGCGGAGTGATTTGGAGCGCAGGATGCCTGCGGAGCCGAGCGTATCTGTGTATTGGTGTTGCTGTGTGCACGCGAATCGTGTATTGGTGTTGCTGTGTGCACACTAATCGTTTTAAAAACGTTAATCTGATGATCCGCTGATACGGTCTAATGTAAACATGGGCAAAGAGAGTTGGCACCAGATTGATGAAGAATACTGTTTGTCACTCATCAAGTCCATGCCTAAGAGACTGCAAGCCGTTATAAAAGCCAGAGGTGGTGCAACTAAGTACTAGTGATGTGTTTTGCATGTTCTTTTGTTTGTCTGTTTTTCATGATTCCATATTTTTTTCCCTGTGCTTGGTCTATAAAAGTAACATTTACTGACTTCCACAATGCTTTTTCTTCATTTCTTTTAGTGTTTCTGAAGGCCAAGAAGGTGCACTTTGGAATGACTTTATTATTGTATCATGTTTGTGATCTGAGTTTGTTCTACAGAATAAAACGTGTGAATGAGTGCTCATCCAAGACTGGTGATTCCATACTTTTTGCCAGGGGTTGTAGAAATCACTTCGGAGTTCTACAAAGGTATACGCACACACATGCTTATTGTTTCTTTGATTTTCTAGATGCCTGGCGGACAGTACTGTAACATTTGCAGTGCCAAGCGAAGAGGCCCAGGCAGCGGCATTCTCGAAATGAAGAAGTAGTGTCCTCCTATCTAGTGACTCCTTACATACATACTGCAAACTGCCATTTCATTTTGCAAGTCTTGGTGAATATTACAAAATGATAGTCTGGTTAATTGACTGTACATATTTAAGCATTTACATTGTGTGCAGAACTGTAAAGTCCTTTTTTTTTCTTCTTCTTTCCTTGCACTGCTTATACATTGTTCATTTGGCATGAAAGCAGTTTGTACACTTTTTTGGTCAGTGAAGTAGAGAAACAGGAACCCATGCAGGAACTGAATAGTGAGTGGACTATTTTAAAAAAAAAAAATTAGGAGGATGGGCAAAGTTATTTGTAGTTTGGCCTTTATCTCTCACAATAAAAATGAATCAATATTACACGGTGTACAGGACTGTTATACTGTTTTGAAAGCTTTTAATGTCCTAACATCTTTACACTTCAAGGCTTATATTAAATGTTTATTAATTAGCTGTTGCTTCCATCTAGAAAAGGAGTCCAGACTTCAGTATTTGTCATCGATACCTGCACGAGGAGGCACAGACTAGCTAAAAGGTTAGAAATTAGTCTTCAGCGACATGCACACCATGGCCATAGGAATATAATGAGCAAACCTGAAAATGTAAAAGCTGATCAGCTGCCCTAGTTTGACAGCATGCAGAGGGGAAATGCCTCAGTGCCTTGCAAAAGTATTCATCCCCCTTGGTGTTTGTCCAGTTTTGTTGCTTTAAAAGGTGCACTTTCTTGTTTGTTATTGTGACACAAACAATAAGATGAAAAAACAGAAATCTGGAGTGTGCATAAGTATTCACCCCCTTTCGTATGAAACCCCTGAATAAGAGCTGCTCCAACCAATTCACTTCATAAATCACATAATTAGTTGATTAAGATCCACCTGTGTGCAATTAAAGTGTCACATGATGTCTGTTCTGGAAGGATCCTGACTCTGCAACATGAAAACCAAGGAGCCTCCAAACAGGTCAGAGAAAGTTGTGGAGAAGTATAGATCAGGGTTGGGGTTTTTTTTTTTATATATATCCCAAACATTGAATATCCCAGGGAGCACCATTAAATCCATTATAGCAAAATGGAAAGAATATGGCACCACTACAAACCTGACAAGAGAAGGCCGCCCACCAAAACTCACAGACCAGGCAAGGAGGGCATTAATCAGAGATGCAACAAAGACACCAAAGATAACACTGAAGGAACTGCAAAGATCCGCAGCAGAGATGGGAGTATCTGTCCATAGGACCACTTTAAGCCATACAATCCACAGAGTGGGGCTTTATGGAAGAGTGGCGAGAAAAAGTGTCATTGATTTTAAAAAAATATATTACGTTTGGAGTTTGCCCAACAGCATGTGGCAGACTCCCCAAACACATGGAAGAAGATTCTCTGGTCAAATGAGACAAAAATTGAACTTTTTGACCATCATGGGAAATGCCCTGTGTGGCGCAAACCCAACACCCTGAGAACACCATTCCTACAGTGAAGCATGGTGGTGGCAGCATCATGCTGTGGGGATATTTTTCATCTGCAGGGACAGGAAAGTTGGTCAGGACTGAAGGAAAGATGGATGGCACTAAATACAGGGCAATTCTGGAGGAAAACCTGTTCGAGTTAGCCAGAGGTTTGAGACTGGGACGAAGGTTCACGGTCTAGCAGGACAATGACCCTAAACATACTGCTAAAGCTACATGGGAGTAGTTTAAAGGGAAACATTTAAATGTCTTGGAATGGCCTAGTCAAAGCCCAGACCTCAATCCAATTGAGAATCTGTGGCATAACTTGAAGATTGCTGTACACCAACCCAACCCATCTAACTTGAAGGAGTTGGAGCAGTTTTGCCTTGAGGAATGGACAAAAATCCCAGTGGCTAGATGTGCTAAGCTAATAGAGACATACCCCAAGAGACTTGCAGCTGTAACTGCAGCAAAAGGTGGCTCTATAAAAAGTATTGACTTGGGGGGAATGCTTATGCACACTCCAGATTTCTGTTTTTTCACCTTATTGTGTCATAAAAATAAAGTAGTGCACCTTTTAATGTGGTAGGCATGTTGTGTAAATCAAATGGTGCTAACCCTCAGTCCATTTTAATTCCAGTTTGTAATGCAACAAAACAGGGCAAACACACAAGGGGATGAATACTTTTGCAAGGCACTGTAATGTTCATACTTGTATACAGATTTTATTTTAAAAGTCCCTGGGTGCTGCCATCTTACTCTGTACGAGGTTCAGATATCATGCTTAGAGTACAAATTGCGACATCACCGACTCCAAACATGACTCACCGAGGCCATTAGAGCTCTTGGACGAATCACTTCTAAAATTGTTGTAAACAACCCTAAACATAGTGTGTCAAGCATTTAATAAGCACGGAGAGCGATATTCAACACTGTGGGTGTGCGCACTTCTTCAGATGGATTAAATACAGAGAAAGAACTTCACTGTGCTGTAAATGTATGTGGCAAAGACCTTGAATTCTAAAAATCTAAATCAGTAATTTTCTGTAGCCATGTGACTTGCAACAAAATCCACATCATAAAAGTGAAGTTTAAATCACTCAGCTAGCAATCACTGACGCAGTACTGACAGATACTAGTCAACAATATTATATATATATATAACAACAGTCATATATAGGATAGGTAGGGCGTGTTGTGCGGAGGCTATGGGGGGCTGGTGTCGGTGTATGGGGCATCAGGGCCCAGAGCCCTGCCTCATGCAGTACCTCCCCCTCCCCTCTGTCGTCCCATCATGAATCAGCTTGGGCGGGGGGGCTGGCACCATAGCCATAACAGGTGCTCAGGTAGTCATCATAATTAACTATTAAATAACTATTATTTTTAGAATTTCTATCTATAAAAAATTTACTAACACAAATGATTAGCAAATAAAATAATACTCCCCCTCCCCCTCTCTCCTTCATTATGATCCAGTTTCCTTCTCCCTGGCCCGACACAGACCAGCACTGCTTATATACACACACACACACACACACACACGTGCTTACTTTCACATATCCCGCTCCCCCCCCAACATATACACACTGTCCCTCCACCCATAATTCAAGGCCCAAAACCCGCCCAAATCCCCCCCACCTACCCTCCTCTATCTCATATGCACATTCATAACCCCACCCATCCTCCTCTATACAGCAATATAGCTCTTGTTTATCTTTGTCGAATTTGTCTCCATGTGTTCTGTTACATCTCTTTAACATATTAGTAGTATTGTCCAGCCTTTGAAATTGTTGTTAGTTACGTCAGTGCTTCTGTTGTATGTCATGTGTATGTATTGATTTGTTAGCAAATAAATTTAAAAAAAAAAAAAAACTCACGGAGGAAGAAAATAAATTGTTAGCTTCTCAAATTTTAAAAAAAAAAAGTTATTTGAATTTCCCTCCGGGGGATTAATAAAGTAATTCTGATTTATCAAATTTGCAAAAAATAAAAATGCTGTTTCTCAAAAAAAAAAAAAGATACTAGTCAACAATCCTGCTGCCCTAGCAACGATTCTTGCAGTCTAAAAAGATCTTTCTCAGTGAACATAAATAAAAGCAGGTCACAAAATGATCAGTGATCTGGCTTATTTTTCACCCAACCACTCGGGCATCTTTAGGGTTCTTTACAACAATTTAGAAGCGATGTGTCCACGAACTCGTGTTTGGAGTCCGTGACATCACAATTTGCACTCGGAGCACATTATTTGAACCTTAGAGAGAGGGACGTTGTTTTTCTTTTAAAATAAAATCTGTATTATGTCAGTATAAAGGAGTTTAAGACCTCCCCGAAAGATGCCACACCGACACTCTTGCTGAGATCCTGAAGAGAAAGCGCTGGAGGTGGATCGGCCATGTGCTTCGGCAAGATGCCACAACTACCAAGATCGCTCTGCATTGGACGCTGGAAGCGCAGACGTCCCAAGACCACGTGGAGGAGGACAACTGTAGAGATGGAATTGAAGGAGATGGGTTACACCTGGGCCAGCGTACAACCAGTGGCCAAAGATGGAGTAGTCTAGTTGCTGCCCCACGCACCACTGGGTGTAACAGGATCAAGTAAGTAATAAAGGAGTTTAATTTTGGGGTTTTGTTTGGCTTAGGGGGAGAAAAAAAAAAAAGGAAGGGGAGGAGGACAGAGAATCAATCACCTGTACGTGTAAATACTAAACGTGTACACTGATCGCTGGTACCTGACTACACAAACATGAAGTCAAAACAAAAAATAATTTAACACCGCCATTTTTAGGCAGAGTCCATGATAGTATAATCAGAGTTTAGAAAAGCTAACACTTGTAAAATGTTCAACTTAAGCAATTCAGTAGTTCGGACTCAAAGCAGCAATGATTCCAGTGAAAACACTTCAGAAGGTTATGCTTTAATTCTCATTTGCCAATCATGAAATCAGATTAAAAAGTATACTGAAAAGGGCAGAAAGAGGAAAAACACTAAATGGAAACAATCAAAATGGGGGGTCTGAACATAAGCCTTGCATCAAATTCATTTTTGCAATAAACAATGTGTTTAAGCAGAATCCGGGAGGGGGGGGATTTAAACTAACTGAGCACTACACTCCAGCAAGTAAAAAGATGGTTTTTACTCCTTGAGTGGTACAAGAGGCAAGCAGCAGCCTTCCACACACTCCAAAGTGTCTTTCCAGATGATAGACATTTCTCTCACTCATTTATATATATATATATATATCTATATCTATATTTCAAAATCACTATGCTTTTACTCTTTACAGTAAGGCCACTTTAATAAGATCGATTCAAATAGCGCAAGCTTTAAAGCCCCAAGAGGAGGAAAGTAGGGGAGAGAAAAGAAACTTTCAAGTTTAGGATGAAGTGTTAAGTGCTCCCCTTTTAGCTGGGATTGTGACCAGGCCCAGGACTCTCAACAGGGTAACCACAGATCTGCAACTGAGGTAGTCTTACCCTCTCCTCTGGCCTGACCCAAACACTCCCACCATGAAAAGACAACAACTTCACATTCAGGAGTTCTGTTGATTTCGCAAAGCCAAAAAAAGGGTGTAATTTCAACAGAAGTTCAATTGATCACAGAAGGGTCCATCCTCAGAGAGGGCTTTCTCAGAGTTCAGCTGATGTCCCATTGCACAGCTCTCCGACCCTGCACTGCTCTGAGTAAATCCACCATCACAGAAGTTTGCTTGTTTTCACCGTCATAAGAAGGAGAATTAAAAAAAAAAAAAAGTTGCTCAGTCCCCTTTGCCACAGCCCTTTTGGATGTGTTCAATAAGAGAACCTTGGCCAGCCAAGTGTGAGTGAAATACTTGAGGGCACTCTGTCTGAATGTCTTTGTGGGAGAGAGAGAGAAAAAAAAAATAAATTGTGTATGTAACAGAGCAAGAGAGAGAAAATAGCCATGTAGTATAGAGGTCTGTGTGTGTATGTATGTGTGTGAGAGAGAGAAAACAACTGTAGTACAGGGGTGTGTGTGTGTTGCATCTCCAGCATGATCAGGACTGCATCAGCACAGCGGCAGGTCGTCTCGCCCTGTGGTTCGGACTGCACCATTGGTGATGGGCTGAGGACAGTGTTTATTTATCCTCCAAAACAGCAAACTGGTTGTCTAACTGTAAATGCTGCACAGCTCCTGGACCTTCCCCTTCTCTGGCACGACTCTTGTGCTTGACCACCTCGAACGTCTTCTCAATCTCTCGGTCCCTAAAGGGGGGGAAAAAAAAAAAAAAACACTAGCTCATAATTGTGCGCGGTTCTAAACTAGAATAAATTATCGAGTTACAGTGACCCAGTCAGTCACAGCCCAGGGTGGGCAATTAAATATTCACAATATTCTTTTTCAGCTTGAATTTTTTTTTTAATATGTTAATATTGCATTAGCTAGCTTACATGAGCTGCTAAATGCCCATTGTGGCCTGGAGTACTTTTGATGTGAGCAACCTTAAATGCAGTTTTTGTGTTGGTTTCTGCTGATGTACTATAATAATGTATTACTTACTATTTCCATGCCATTAGTTTTCGTCTGCTTTCAAAGACCTATTGGGCATGTTCATTTCTGACAATACTGTCTCACTGTTTACTGCATCCTCCCTAACGTTCCTTACCAGTAATATTCACTGGGCAAAAACCAAACCCACTTGCACTAAACACTTCGGTTCAGGTTAATATGACCAATCTCAATAATAAAACAGTTTTATCTTTAGTTATATTACAAGGATTAAGTTCTGGTTATAGTGACCAACAAGTATTATGACCAGATTTCCATAAATAATTAAAATGTAATTTGAATGGGGGTGGGGGGGTGGGGAGTATAGACCCCTTTCACATGACGTCACTGCGCCGCGAGATTTTGTTAGGCGCCATATTGGAAGACCAAGTACATGCACTCACAATATAAAACAAAAGTACGAGCGAGAGTAAAGTGACACGATGGCTGATAATTCTGGTTATGTGAGTACATTACCAGCTGCAGAAAGGGCACGGTATGTGGAGAAACTGGCTGTGATTGATGGGTTTGACCCATATGATAAGACTCGGGGCAAGGGAGAATGGAAACATAAGGAGGACCGGACACCAATTCTGCCATCTGTTTGCTACCCAGACATTGTAAACTATTTGTTGTTTACACCCAGTGCCTACACTCAGTGTTCGAACTATGCCGATATTTTCGGGGGGTCCCTTTTTTTCCCTTGGGGGTGTGTGTGCTTGCGCTTGTCTCGGAGCGCAGATCTCCAAACACATGAGAAGCCTCTCTTATGCACATATCACGCGGACTCCACACCTCCACACACGCATCGCGTCTGAAGTCATAACTCATCAGGGGAAATAGTGTCTGCATTGGCATGTTCAAAAAACAACCTCATCAACAATGATACCACACGCAAGAAAAAAAAAAAAACAGTCAGGCTACTCAACAACCAACCTGGCAGCAGCGAGCAAGCCCCAAACCATCCTAAATTATTAAAAATTGTAGAAGTCTGGGAGGCTTGCTCCTCATACAGTTATCAACTTGGGGCCAATTTAGCATGTTTTAAATCTGAATTTCTTGCGTTTGCTTACCTCAAAGTGTCCGCAGATCATGCACAGACTTATCCATTATATCCACAGTTTTTTGCCAAGTCTCACAGGTTTCTTTCAAGTCTACTGTTGGGCCAATAAATCATAAATAAAACAGCTCAGATTTGTTTGTTTAAGTCGTTTGCCACTCCACTTTATTCTCATGGGCTCACATACCGCTGCCGTTATTTCCCCCAATCACGAGTTTGTTGGTCTTCCAAAATGGCGCAGGGTCTGTTTACTTCTGGTTTCGGGTGACATCAGTGAAAGGGGGTCTATAGCTACAAGAAGCAATTATGGTTTTGCACTTTCTGGTCTCACACCATGATAGAGGAAGGTCAGAAGCTAATGAGACCATCAGCGCTCTTCCTCTAAGATATTTCAGTACATCAACCCACTGCTTAGATATGGCCTGTTCATGGATTTGTGCATAGAATATCAAATCCAAGAAAAAGTTTTACTCAGCATGATCCAATTAATGCATTGGTTCAACTTTCACAAAGATTAGACAGAGATTCTAAGTGAAGGGGGGCTTTTGTTAATTCAACTTGGTAAACTGTTTTGCAAATGACATCACGAACACTCGCTGCCCACCACAGTGTCACTGAAAGGGAAAAAAAAAAAATGTATATATTACTCACTCAAAAGCTAGGAGTGGTTTTATTAATTAACCCCCTGAAAGCAGACCTTGATTCTTGCACTCCTACAGGACAAGGTCCTTTACTCACGTACAGAGTTTGGTCTAATAGATCACACCATTGTTGAGAGAATCCCTTTCTGGCAGCTTAGTTATGTGCACGTTATGGCCAAAACATCCAGTATATCAAAACTCCGAGAACCAAGTTGCGTTTGAGTTAGCATCAATACAGTGATGCAAATTTCATGACCCACAAAAAAAAAACCTTATGCAAATGTTTGGGGTTTTTTTGGGGGGTGGGTGTTTTTCAATTTCAAAATATTCCTGTTTGGCAATTTACTTTTTATATAAACACTTCAGGTATGTTCCAGAGAATCAAGAGGAAGAAGAATCAGGATGACACTGAGCAGTTCAAAAATTACAGTAGCTTTACTAATATGAGCCGTAGTTCCCCCCCCACCACCAAAACAGGATGATTAACTGGTTGGGACAGTCAGCAATTCAAATAAAAGATGAGCATCTCACTTGCGAGTCTCCACATGTTTGGCAGTTGCAAGAAGTGAGGGAAACTGTGCATCGCTGAAGATCTCTGGAGGCCCCTGTGACGGCCCCCTTTTTGATGAACTTAACCGAGCCCCAGGGGGACGATATACACCAGCAGGCTTCGACTCAGAAACCTCTTTGTCCTCTGCAAAATAGAAGAGACAGTTACCTTTAGTTCAGTGATTTTCAGGTTTAGGGCTTTCAGAGAAAGATCCAGTAATTAACTCATTTATTTATTTAAATGAATAAATAAACTAACACCCACTAACAATGTTCTTGGAAGACCATTTCTTAAATATGGTCAATTAGAGCCCTGGTACATACTAAATACTGCAATTCAGTGATTCCAATATATACAGTACATAACCTATGACCATAGATATCTGGTACTGAGGGAGCGCATTAGCGCACACCGCTAAAAGAAGAAAAAAAAACAAGTCTATAGCAAAAGTTGTCCAAATTCTGGATTTACTGTTTCAAGCTGAAGAACTATATACCCCAGACTCTAATGATCAAAACCAGTGATGCATTAAACTGACTCAACAGTGCAGAAAGCCTGCAAAAATGAACATTGCTTTACTAGGTTTTTTTTTTAAACCATAGCCATGCTACTTATTTATCTGCTCTCCAGCCAGTTAGTGTTTTTAAAATTAACAATACAAAGTCACTAGGTTTGAGAGCCTGGCAAACACATGATGTTAGCACTACATTCCAACTCCTAGATTAGCAATCCTTCTTAAGACTAATTTAAGATCAGCTCAAACACCCCGTGCCCTCTCTCGATACTACTAGATGCTCTAAACAGATGCGAGTCAAGGAGTGTAACAAGACTTCGAGGTTAAACATGGCCTTCATGAAAGTCCATTTTTGTGGTTAAAATGGTGACTTTATGGGTTCTCCTGAACAATGCACAAACTGAAAAGGTTACTTTGAAGATATTTCTTCTAATCTTTGGTGTGCAAAGCATCAAAAATGGTAACCGTATAAATTCGCACTCAAACCACGTTTTACATCATTTCCGGGATCAACTCTTACTTTCAGGTTGCGTTAAATGACAGGTGGTGGATGTGTCATGTTCTATACTGGGGTATTAAAATTTCAGTGAACTTCAGATTTTAACCATTAAATTTGAAAAAGGAAACATTCAAGCGTGTTTAATGTAGCAGAAATGAGCATGACAGAGAAAAGAAGCTCCCCTCAGCCAACATGCATACATGCAGGAAATTCATAAAACCATTTCTGGCAGCATCAAAACCATTTATACGCCAGCTGAAGTAGAAGCTCGTCAACTATTAAATCTGTTTAACTCAATGGTAAATTATATACTTAAGCCAATTTTTTATTAATATAATACAATAGAATCCTTCCCTTCTTTTTACATTTAAGCTTTTACAAAAGTTGGACTAAAAGCCCCCCCCCCCTTTTTTTTTTTAGTCTTGTTTCATGAACAGTCTGAGACCCTCTGTAGCAGAACTCTGTAGAGGTGTACTGTATGTATGCATTTAGAGAACTGTTACAATTGTGCCAGCTCTCTCCTACTTTCTGTGCCAAGTTGTTGTTTGTTCACTCACCCACGGGAGCAGCTGGTGGAGGAGGTCCAGATTTGTTCCAAGGGCCAGATACTTTATCTCCACTGACCAGTATGATCTCGCCATCCTCTCCCACCTCCTCCTTCTCATACTCTTCCTCCTCTTTTTCATCACTGAGACATATGGAAATTCACATTATTAATACCTAAAGCTGATGCATGTGTCAAAATACAAACTAAAGCTCTATGCAAATAATGTTAACCATACTATTAAAAAGTAAAGCATGCATCAATATGAAGCGCTAAAACCATACAGAATAATGGTTGTTTGTTTAATATAAAATGCACCATGGATGAGGCATCTTTCACATCCCCAACAGAATCTGGCCCTTACTTAATCTGCAGAGCCTGAAGCCTCAGGCCACTGTAGTCCACCTCCTTCTGCTCAAACTCTTTCCATTCCTCATCCTCCTGCAGATAGAAAAAGCGAAAGATGATAAAACGTCAGCCCGTTAACTCATCACGGTCCTGCTTATTGACGTCTCCACTGACCCACCTTGTTTTTTTTGGCAAAATGGAATAAACTGCAAAATGTCACACCACTACACTCACAGCTCTAAATACTCAATTTGAGCAGTGTTAAAAATGCACAATTAACATTCAGAGACTTGACTCGGCTTACATGAAGTGTTATAGCGCTGGAATTAACTGCAAATTATTGATCACACTAACACGAATTAAAGAATTAATGTTGCTACTAATGTTCGTTATTAAGATCCTTTTTCCTACAAAGACCCAAGGAAGTTTTGACTTCAGCAGTAAAGACGCACAGTCGACTGGGGAAAATTTAAAACAATGCTGCTTCAGTAAATTGGAAAGAGGCTGAAACCGACTGCCGAGTATGAAGTTGTATCTTCTGGGTAATCCATAGGACATCTAAATTTGTTCTAATTGCCACAGGCTGTATACAAACTAAATTTGCCATGTTCTGTGAAGGAAACTGGCTCTAATAAGAGAATGTGGATTTATACATTGAGTCTAAATAAATTTATCCTAAACCAATCAAAATTAGGCCTAAGGTTAGGCTTGGGTGTGTGTGTGTTTTTTTACCCCCTCATTCTGCCCCGACATTTCACCAGGGTATAGGATACATGACAGTATGTGTTTGTTAAAATAAATTTTTGAAAAAAAAAAAATTTTACCAAGCGTTAGGCCAATGAATGCCCAGCAAGTGTGTGTTGGTGAAAGCATGTTTTAAGCCTCTGGTGGCATGTGCTGTCCAGTACATCACCTCAATACAACATCTCTATCAGTTTAATAGAGGGGGGGAAAGAAAGAAGGGTTGCATCTGTATTTGACAATACTGAAAGTCCATTTCCATGCAATTCAGAGGCCCAGGCTAAAGCGCTACAACTAAATTTAATCCCTAAATGACAAGCTAATTATGTGAATTAATACAGGACAATGGAAAAATAAGTGGCACTTTATAACTATACATGCTTTTGCAAGTCTCGGCGGGGGGTCCTTATACAAATTTTATCAGCGCTTCACAAAAAAAAAATTGTTGCATCTTCAAACTTTGCCTCAGACAGACTGCACAAAAGATAATTCTCAAAACCATTCAGCCATGACTGGGCTACAAAAATGAATGAATATTACAAACAGGCGATGAAGCTCATCTCCTCAATGCTTCTGCTTATTCACACCAAATTTGATACACGTGTACAGCATCTGACTGCAGTAGCCCAGCAATTTCAATGCATGTTTCACAATAGGTAATGCTAAAACTGATATGCCAGGATCAGGCTACACAATAGTTTTGTCTCTCAGGACGATCACCATGTCAGACTAGAAAATCATAGCACTACAAGTTCTTGCCATGTCTTTGGTTGGGAGACTGGCAACACGACAAGTTTGACCCTGACCAATCATTGTTCACGTCTTTGCTGGTTATCAGGGGGGTGTCAAGAAATTGTCAATCAGCTACAGAAGCATTGTGTGTTGTTGTGGCAGAACATGTCATGGGGTGGTCAAACTGAGTGAGAAAACACAAACACTGACGTGCTATACTTTTCCTCAGGGTATCCATGGGCATCCCAGATGCCACATCACTGTTCAATGTAACACTACAAGTCCTGTTCATCGTTCATATAGGAGTCTGATGCTAGAAATTTGTCGGCCACCAAAAAAAGTGTCAGAATCCGGCTAAACATGTAGTCTGATTGCAGCATAACTAGACTGCCATGGCTCACTGGATTACTGAGTGAAAAAAAGTTGCCTGGCATCTCCCAATCAGCATGGCTTATTGCTATGTCACGGCACTTTAATGGTATTTCCATCTATTTAGCTTCTAATGTTTTATGTAAAGCCAGGATTAGACTACACGAATAACAGCCTGACAGGCTGCCAAATTTCCAGCACTGGGCCCAAACATGAATATTGTGAACAATGAATGGGCCTTGTAGTGTGACACAATCAAGCAGCAGCAACGTGGTATCTGGGACACCCCACAACAGCCCGGAAAAAAAAAAAAAAAAACCCACACTGGCAAGATAACCAATTTTTAAAGAAATGAATGACAGCAGATTGCCTCATTTACAGACAGAGTGGTTTGTCTGCCATCACTATGAAGCGAAAAGTACAACTGTGAGGACTGAAAGAAGGCAAGTGACCTGAAAATATTAATTTTCTATAAAATGATACATTTTAATGGAAATGTAATTTCACATAACATTTATTTTTGGCCCATCACAGGAAAGAATCTGGGCCCCTCTAATCTAGCTTTAATATTTTTGCACTCCCTCACCTAGTTAAACAACTCCTCGGACATGTTCTTTGACCAGGATTAACAACCTTTTGACCCTCTTCCCCGACAACAAGCAAGGGCATGAATGATGATTGGTCTGGCTCAAACTTGTAGTTGTAGTGTGTTGCCAGTTTCCTGAGCAAGACATGGCAAGAATTTATAGCGCTATGATTTCCTAATCCAACACCGTGACCATCCTGAGAGACAAAAATACTGCCTAGGCCGATCCCGTCATACACTTCCATGCATTGGTCAGTAAGGCACTACTTTGGGAGGAGTTCTGGGATCCCAAACATCCCACTGGAGCTTCAAAACACCCAAAACCATCTGGAACATAAGCTAATCAAGATGCGCAATGCATGCCAACAATTTAGTGTTTTGCACACAAAGACTGAGAAACAAAAAAATACAGCAACCCTTTCCAATGCCTGAACTGTGTGGGTCAGTTTCAGGTCTTTTTGGGCAATTCTTCAGCAGAGAGGCCAAAATTATGAACTGCCTTAACTTGTCAGCTCAGTGATCTTGCTAAAGTATGGAATCCAAGGCAAAAATATACTGAAAACCATATATTTAAAAAAAAAAAAAACAGCAATGCTGCTTTAGAGAAATCTTGATGTGAATCTTAAGAAATGAAAGTTCAGTTTTTCTGATGTCGTTCCGTTACTGACTTCTTTCCTCGTAAAAGATTTTGTGTTCAGAATTAAACATAGCTAATTGTTCTATGCTTTTTTTAGGGTCAAAACATATCCCATACAGTGTGGAGTTTGTTTTTTTAATACCATTATCTTGAGTACTGCGACTAAAAAAAATAAATAAAAACGACCACATTTTGCCTAGAATGTAATTCTGTTACCGAAGAACTATCCTTTTGTCCTGTATATGAGACCGAGTTGGGCTGAGACCCAGAAACCCTGACTTCTGGGAATAACCTAATGGGATTCCTCTAACATAACCATTAGGGATGCAATGATCCACCACAGTGCACCGAAAATCGAGTTCATACCTGCTGTACCAATTATCGATCCACGTAGCTGTATTTTTGGTTCGATTTGGCGACATTTTTTATTTCAATTTTTACTGACTTATAAATGCACTTTTACCGTGTAACCATTACATTTGCATTGTTAAACCGATGTGAGAAAGCGATTGGCTGGAATGGAGCACAGCTTTGCTTCTAAATAAAACGTGCAATTTGATTGGTTTGGGTCCTTGCTCTTGTCCAATCAGAGTAGCCAACACTTTACATGCCGTTGCTGGGCACCAGAATGGCTGAAGCCAAGCTTAAAGATCCTTCGTCTCATCTTAAATCGAAAGTCTGGCTACATTTGGGGTTTCAAGAAGACACGAAGGACATTGCAACATGCCGCACGTGTTATGTTGATGTGAAGCATAAGGGAGGGTCAACGACAACATGCCGCACGTGTTATGTTGATGTGAAGCATAAGGGAGGGTCAACGACAAACCTCACAAATCATTTAAAAAGAAATGTGGATGTAAACGAAGTAAGTGCTGCTGAATTGAAAACAAAGTGTTAAGAACGTAGTAAAACCAGGTACACAGGGACAGTTAAAACTGACTGACTAGTCAACAGACCAAAACTGAATGAAACTAGAAATAAAACTATTTCGAAGGCTAATCATAGGCAAGGTAGCCACGAAATGCGGCCATACTCGACCACACAGAACGATGGGTTTAAAAACGTGATAAATATCCTTGAGCAAAGGTATTCCATTCCTAGTAGGACATATTTCAGCAAATGCTCAGGAACTCATCAATTTAAGTTGCCAAAATATCCTTATTTTAAATATTTTGTTTGAAGCATTTTACACTTACTAATAATAAAGTTCAATTTATATAGCCCCTTTCTCAAAACCCAAGGTCGCTTTACAATTATAGGGAACCCGAAAAAAAAAGAAAATCCACCAAATAGAAGTCAGGATGTCATTCCAATGGTGTAGCAGCCACAGTCCCACCAAAAGGCGCACGAAAACAAGTCCCACACCGCCAGCACATCTGCCGCCGGGCAACATCACTCGGAACACCACGCCATGGCTCCACAAAGCGAGCATAGAAGCACTGCCACGCAGAACGCTGGTACATCCCAAACCGCCTGTACAGCCGCCGCGACGCCACTGAGCAAGATCACTCGGAACATCACGCCAAGCACTACTGCACAGAGCGCTGGACAAACACGATGTTAAAATGAGCAACGAGCTCCCTGCAGTCCAGAGCTAGGAGCACAGGCATCACCCACGGCAAACCACAGCCTGGAGGGAACTGACACCCTAAACTGGGTCCGGAGCTACACCACAACCGGCGGACAAATCACTCAAACAAAAAACAAACATCAAACTACCCCCCCCCCCAAAAAAAAACCCTCATCCTGTTGCCAAGTCAGCATTTGGAAAGTTTTCATCTTTCCAGACAAATTTCAATGGGATTTTGTGAAATTAAAAGTTTAAAATCTGATGTTTGTTTGTCCTTTTATATTTAGTCGCAGAATCAAAGGGTCTGAATCATGAATCGAATCGGTGTCTTAGTGGATCGTTGCAGCCCTAATAGCCATATGGGTTCATTACACAGTCTAAGGTGTTACAGTGGTGCTTGAAATTATGTGAACCCTTGAGAATTTTCTATTTCTGCTTAAATATGACCTAAAACAAATCAATGGGATGACAAATCAGGTGAGTGGGCACCCTGTTTTATTTAAAGAACAGGGATCTATCAAAGTCTGATCTTCACAACACGTTTGTGGAAGTGTATCACGGCACAAACAAAGGAGATTTCTGAGGGCCTCAGAAAAAGCGTTGTTGATGCTCATCAGGCTGGAAAAGGTTACAAAACCATCTCTAAAGAGTTTGGACTCCACCAATCCACAGTCAGACAGATTGTGTACAAATGGAAGAAATTCAAGACCATTGTTACCCTCCCCAGGAGTGGTCGACCAACAAAGATCACTCCAAGAGCAAGGCCTGTAATAGTCTGAGGTCACAAAGGACCCCAGGGTAACTTCTAAGCAACTGAAGGCCTCTCTCACATTGGCTAATGTTAATGTTCATGAGTCCACCATCAGGAGAACACTGAACAACAATGATGTGCATGGCAGGGTTGCAAGGAGAAAGCCACTGCTCTCCAAAAAGAACATTGCTGCTTGTCTGCAGTTTGCTAAAGATCATGTGGACAAGCCAGAAAGCTATTGGAAAAATGTTTTGTGGATGGATGAGACCAAAATAGAACTTTTTGGTTTAAATGAGAAGCGTGATGTTTGGAGAAAGGAAAACACTGCATTCCAGCATCAGAACCTTATCCCATCTGTGAAACATGGTGGTGGTAGCATCATGGTTTGGGCCTGTTTTGCTACATCTGGGCCAGGACGGCTTGCCATCATTGATGGAGCAATGAATTCTGAATTATACCAGCGAATTCTAATCTGTCCATCTGTCCATGAACTGAATCTCAAGAGAAGGTGGGTCATGCAGCAAGACAACGACCCTAAGCACACAAGTCGTTCTACCAAAGAATGGTTAAAGAAGAATAAAGTTCATGTTTTGGAATGGCCAAGTCAAAGTCCTGACCTTAATCCAACTGAAATGTTGTGGAAGGACCTGAAGCGAGCAGTTCATGTGAGGAAACCCACCAACATCCCAGAGTTGAAGCTGTTCTGTACGGAGGAACGGGCTAAAATTCCTCCAAGCCGGTGTGCAGGACTGATCAACAGTTACCGCAAACGGTCACAAACATCAGATACTGAAAACAAAGGTTCACATACTTTTGCCACTCACAGATATGCAATATTGAATCATTTTCCTCAACGTATAATATTTTTCTCTCATTTGTTTAACTGGGTTCTCTTTTAGGACTTGTGTGAAAACCTCATGTTTTAGATCATTCATAGACAGGCAGCTCTGGGACCAAAAGGTCACCAGTTCGAGTCCCTGAACCAGCAGGAATGGCTGAAGTGCCCTTGAGCAAGGCAACCCCAGGCCTGACATTCTGAGTGTCAATATATCTAGTACACTGACATTAGCACTAACTTGTTACACATTATAGCTCAACAGGTCAGTAGTGACTAATTAGCTTACAATGAATGTCAAATCCCAGCTACAGTTGTTGAACACGCTTAGTGTGAGGGAAAAAAAATGTTATCAGGTTCTCCTGAAATTGTGTTTATTGTAGCTTTAGCCAGATAGTACTTAGCTAGCTAACTAACCTTGGTTAACAGTTTTAACATTAGTGCCCGTTATTTGGGGAGGAAAAATACAGCACGTTAAAATATTTGTACCAATTTCAGTCACTGCAGTTAGAGTCTGAATAAGCTCAGAAGCCCACACGCTTTCACTAAATATGTTGCTAACTCAGCTAGCGAAAGCTCCAGAAACGCCACGATGACTCTGCAGCACCCCAAATCAATATCAGCGGGATTTAAAGCTGCAGAGAAGTAATAAACGACAGCGCCGGAGTTACTGCACCAACCCGGACACGCTGAGCGCCTCAGTAAGCTGTCCGCCATGTGGACGGAGTGCTTTTTCACTTCTTCTAACTGAATTAGCCTGTTAGCTTGTCGGGGTTAGCCTGTTAGCCTGACCCGAACCCTAGTACTGGAACATAGCATCGAAGCTAACTAGCTAGCCACCAGTTCAACGAGTTTGGCCACACAGATGTTACCTTCTCAACGGTCGCGTCCTGGTTTTCGTTTTTCACCGACTTCTCCTTCTCTTTCTTAGTCTTCTTCACCGAGGCCGGGGCGCTCACCGGGCCCGTTTCTTTCCCTTTCCCCTTTTCTTTCTTCTTCTTTTTATCCCGCTTAGCAAAGAAGTCGTCGAGACTCTTTTCCACGCCGGCTGTAGCAACAACCTCCGCCATTTTCTCGAATCGCAAACTTCAATTCTCACACAGCTACTTGTCAAATAATGATTTATACATCAGGAAATAGAATCTTTAAATAGTTTCCCACCGCACGCGTGTGTGAAAACTCCAATCACGAAACACGCCCCGGCTTCTTACTACCGCCACATTGACCAGCTGGAAGTGTGACTTGACGCGGCTGCTGCTGCTGTTTGACACGCGATTCAATCCACGTTCAAAACCGCACACTACCTTCCTAAATAGTGCGCCAAAACAGCACGACACCCGCGGGCTCGTGCACACTATTTAGCACCGCCGTATACGGTTTTAGACGGAACCGTTCATCCAGAGAACCAACCGGATGAAGTTTCTTTCCAAACCTGATTACACCGGATTAGGAAAGTGCCTGCTTTTCGACATTCGGGGTTTTAAAAAGTACAAATAAGTCAATTAAATAAATACGCTAACCGCTTAGGGAACCTACGGAAGTCTGTTTCCGCCACCTGGAAAAAAAAAGGAAGTTACGTCATAAGAATGAGAACATATCTCAGAATTATGAGATAAAGTCACAATTATGAATTGTCATAATAACTGTTTCATATATCTCAGGCGGGGTACACCCTGGAAAAGTCGCCAGGTCATCACAGGGCTGACACAGACAACCATTCACACTCACATTCACACCTACGGTCAATTTAGAGTCACCAGTTAACCTAACCTGCATGTCTTTGGACTGTGGAGGAAACCCACGCGGACACGGGGAGAACATGCAAACTCCGCACAGAAAGGCCCTCGCCGGCCACAGGGCTCGAACCCGGACCTTCTTGCTGTGAGGCGACAGCGCTAACCACTACACCACCGTGCTGCCAAATAATAATAATAGGGGGCAGTACAGGGCGGCACGGTGGTGTAGTGGTTAGCGCTGTCGCCTCACAGCAAGAAGGTCCGGGTTCGAGCCCTGTGGCCGGCGAGGGCCTTTCTGTGCGGAGTTTGCATGTTCTCCCCGTGTCCGCGTGGGTTTCCTCCGGGTGCTCCGGTTTCCCCCACAGTCCAAAGACATGCAGGTTAGGTTAACTGGTGACTCTAAATTGACCGTAGGTGTGAATGGTTGTCTGTGTCTGTGTGTCAGCCCTGTGATGACCTGGCGACTTGTCCAGGGTGTACCCCGCCTTTCGCCTGTAGTCAGCTGGGATGGGCTCCAGCTTGCCTGCGACCCTGTAGAACAGGATAAAGCGGCTAGAGATGATGAGATGATGAGGGGGCAGCACGGTGGTGTAGTGGTTAGTGCTGTCGCCTCACAGCAAGAAGGTCCTGGGTTCCCCCACAGTCCAAAGGCATGCAGGTTAAGCTAATTGGTGACTCTAAATTGACCGTAGGTGTGAATGTGAGTGTGAATGGTTGTCTGTGTCTCTGTGTCAGCCCTGTGATGACCTGGCGACTTGTCCAGGGTGTACCCCGCCTTTCGCCCGTAGTCAGCTGGGATAGGCTCCAGCTTGCCTGCGACCCTGTAGAACAGGATAAAATGGCTAGAGATGATGAGGGGGCAGCACGGTGGTGTAGTGGTTAGCGCTATCGCCTCACAGCAAGAAGGTCCTGGGTTCCCCCACAGTCCAAAGGCATGCAGGTTAGGCTAATTGGTGGCTCTAAATTGACTGTGAGTTTGAATGGTTGTCTGTGTCTATTTGTCAGCCCTGCGATAAACTGGTGACTTGTCCAGGGTGTACCCCGCCTCTCGCCCACAGTCAGCTGGGATAGGCTCCAGCTTGCCTGTAGAACAGGATAAGTCGCTACAGATAATGGATGGATGGATAATAATAATAATAAGTTTGTATAGTGCCTTTCTCACACCCAAGGTCACTTTACAATTAGAGGGGGGGAAAGAAAGAAAGAAAGAAATAATAAGACATACTAAGTCATTATTCGACATTGAAATTTATAATTATGAAATGGCAGCTTATTATTATGAGATAGAAAATCTATCCATCCATTATCTATAGCCACTTATCCTGTGTAGGGTCGCGGGCAAGCTGAAGCCTTTGCCACCTGGCTATGGGCGAGAGGCGGGGTACACCCTGGACAAGTTGCCAGGTCATCACAGGGCTGATACACAGAGACAAACAACCATTCACACTCACATTCACACCTACGGTCAATTTAGAGCCACCAATTAACCTAACCTGCGTGTCTTTGGACTGTGGGGAAACCGGAGCACCCGGAGGAAACCCACGCAGACACGGGGAGAACATGCAAACTCTGCACAGAAAGGCTCTTGTCAGCTGCTGGGCCTCGAACCCAGAACCTTCTTGCTGTGAGGCGACAGTGCTAACCACTACACTACCGTGATGCCTGAGATAGAAAGTTATAATTATCTATTTATTATGGTGGCAGAAGCAGGCTTCCATAGGGAACATATAAGCACAAAATTACAATGTTCACTCAAAACATGACAAGAAAAAAAGGGAATTTTTTTTTGAAAATCCACATTGTTTTCTGTTTTTCCAATCAGATCAGCCTAACGTTCCAAATAAATACATGCCGAGACATTGTGTGTCAACAACCAATGGATTGGATTAATCAAATGTATCATTGGAATATGCATTCACATTTAGAAGAAGAAAAAGACCAAGAAGAAGAATTTATTATTATGGTACATTAACATGAATATATTACACATTGTAATTTTACTGCAAGTGTGACTTATTATTATTATTATTATTATTATTATTATTATACAACCCAGTAGTAACAATAATACAATCAGGGTCATCCTGATGCCCTACTTCTGGCTGGAGTCTCATCACTTCGCTCCTGTAGAGGATGGCTATATATGGACAGTCGAAAGACACACTTGGTTGGAAGATGGCTCTGGACACTTACAGTTTTGAAACGATGGCTGCGGACCACAACTGTTATGATAACTTTAGACCTGCAGTTGTCATGAACAGTTTTGCATTCAAGTCTCTATCAATGAACAGTTGATTAACTTCAACAAAATAGACTTCATGCAAAAACTATAATGAATTTCTTGGTTACACAATTGTACCTTGTGACTATATAGGACATAGTTATACAAGTAAGTCATTTATAATCATGCTATCTATTATCACCCAGATGAGGATGGGTCCCCTTTTGAGTCTGGTTCCTCTCAAGGTTTCTTTTTCATTTAATCTGAGGGAGTATTTCCTTGGGCGGCACGGTGGTGTAGTGGTCAGCGCTGTCGCCTCACAGCAAGAAGGTCCTGGGTTCGAGCCCCGGGGCCGGCGAGGGCCTTTCTGTGTGGAGTTTGCATGTTCTCTCCGTGTCCGTGTGGGTTTCCTCCGGGTGCTCCGGTTTCCCCCACAGTCCAAAGACATGCAGGTTAGGTTAACTGGTGACTCTAAATTGACCGTAGGTGTGAATGTGAGTGTGAATGGTTGTCTGTGTCTATGTGTCAGCCCTGTGATGACCTGGCGACTTGTCCAGGGTGTACCCCGCCTTTCGCCCGTAGTCAGCTGGGATAGGCTCTAGCTCGCCTGCGACCCTGTAGAAGGATAAAGCAGCTACAGATAATGAGATGAGATGAGTATTTCCTTGCCACCATCACCTCAGGCTTGCTCATCAGGAATAAATAAATTTGTTAAGGATACAATTAGTCATGTTTAAAGTCTTTATTTTCCTGTTAAGATGCTTTGCGACAATGTCTGTTGTTAAAAGCGCTGTACAAATAAACTGACTTGACTTAACCCTAAATCAGAAAAGGTTGGGATGGTAGGGAAAAAGCAAATAAAAAAAGAAAGCAGTGATTTCTAAATTTACTCTGACTTGTATTTCATTGCAGACAGTATGAAGCCAAGATATTTCATGTTTTGTCTGGTCAGCTTCATTTGTTAATCTACATCCATTCCTGCATTTCAAGCCTGCAACCCATTTCACAAAAAAAGTTGGGATAGGAGCAATTTAGGGCTAGGAATGAGGTAAAACAAATAAATACTGATGTGTTTATATTATTATAGTGATGTGCAATAATTGAAATACAGTCAACAGTACCATTATTGACATTAGAAACACCAAATAAGGCTGTAAATTCTGTCAATGTGTTATCAGTAAGTCATATACCAGTGTTCCTGCAAAGCATGTGACACACTATATTTAAATGAAGTATTAATACTTAAGTATTATAATATTATAATAATAATTATATACTGAAATAAAATGCAAAACATGTCTGTGAAGATTCTCAATCATCCAGGTCATAGTAAACTGTGGGTGGTAGAAATGGGCAACTGGACTTGCTTGAAAATTCTTGAAAACGTTTCACGTCTCGTCCAAAAGGCTTCCTCAGTTCTGTCTGACTAATAGGGAGTATCAGATATTTATCCTCTCCTGGATCAGAATCAGAATTCTGATGACCAGCTCATCTAAGGTGTCATTGAGGCATCATGTTGGTGTGGGTCACTGGAGGCTGGGTGTGAACGGCGAGTCATTAGGGTGATCAAAGGATTGCCCGTTGACACAATGACACCTTAGATGAGCTGGTCATCAGAATTCTGATTCTGATCCAGGAGAGGATAAATATCTGATACTCCCTATCAGTCAGATATCTGATACTCCCTATTAGAACTGAGGAAGCCTTTTGGACAAGAGGTGAAACGTTTTCAAGAATTTTCAAGCAAGTCCAGTTGCCCATTTCTACCACCCACAAAATGCAAAGCAATTTGCAATGTATTGATACAGTACAGCTAAGGTGTGCAACAGTATGGGGACGTTGTTGTCATATTTTCAAAATTCGCCACACATTCTCTATTGGGGCCAGGCACCCTCTTCTTCCACAGCCATGCCTTTGTAATGTGTGCAGAATGTGTTTTAGATTGTCTTGTTGAAATATCCCTGGAAAAGATGTCGTCTTGAAGGCAGCATATGTTGCTCCAAAATCTCAATGTACTTTTCTGTATTAATGCTGTCATCACAGAAGTGTAACTTACCTTTCCCAAGGGCACTGACACAACCCATGACATGACATACCATGACAGACCCTGGCTTTTGGACTTGTTGCTGGTAACAGTCTGGATGGTCCTTTTCATCTTTGGTCATGGGTGTATAGCGTATAATTCTTCCAAAAAAAGACCTGCAATATTTATTCATCTTACCATAATACACATATTTCCACTATGTGATGATCCATCCCAGTTGCCTCCAAGACCAGAGAATTTGACAGTGCTTCAGGACACAGTGAACATAAGGCTTCCTTTTTGCACTGTAAAGTTTTAACTGGCATTTGTGGACATAACTCCATATTCTAGTGCATGACAAAGGTTTGACAGAGTAATTCCAAACCCATGTGGTTATATCAGCTTTAGATGAATGATGGTTCTTGATGCAGTGCCGTCTGAGGGATTGGAGATCACAGGTGTTCAGATTAGGCTTGCGCCCTTGCCCTTTATGCAATGAATTTCATCTAGATTCCTTGAATGGTTTTCAGTATTCCACATCTTTTCTGGAAGAAATGGATGCCATGTGCTCTGGACCAAAGACGAAAAGGACCATCCAGACGGTTACCAGCAACAAGTCCAAAAGCCAGGGTCTGTCATGGTATGGGGTTGTGTCAGTACCCTTGGGAAAGGTAATTTACACTTCTGTGCTGGCAGCGTTAATGCAGAAAAGTACACTGAGGGTTTGGAGCAACATATGTTGCCTTCAAGTTGTCATCTTTTCCAAGGAGATTTCAACAAGACAATGTAAAACCACATTCTGCACATATTACAACGGAATGGCTATGGAAGAAGAGGGTGCCTGTCCCCTCTGTCCCAAATAGAGAATGTGTGGCAAACTTTGAAACATTTTGAAATGTTGCACACCTTAAAACCTGTTTACGGGAAGAATGGGACAAAATAACACCTGAAACGCTTCATCACTTGGTGTCTTCAGTCCCTAAACATCTTTTACGTAAGTGTTGTGGGGAGGAATGGCAACATGACAAAGTGGTAAATGCTTTACCTTCCCATCTTTTAAAAAAAAAATGTTATAAGAATCAGAATTGAAATACCTGTTTATTTTGATAATAATAATAATGGGGCGGCACGGTGGTGTAGTGGGATAGGCTCCAGCTTGCCTGCGACCCTGTAGAAGGATAAAGCAGCTAGAGATAATCTCATCTCATTATCTCTAGCCGCTTTATCCTTCTACAGGGTCGCAGGCAAGCTGGAGCCTATCCCAGCTGACTATGGGCGAAAGGCGGGGTACACCCTGGACAAGTCGCCAGGTCATCACAGGGCTGACACATAGACACAGACAACCATTCACACCCACATTCACACCTACGCTCAATTTAGAGTCACCAGTTAACCTAACCTGCATGTCTTTGGACTGTGGGGGAAACCGGAGCACCCGGAGGAAACCCACGCGGACACGGGGAGAACATGCAAACTCCACACAGAAAGGCCCTCGCCGGCCCCGGGGCTCGAACCCAGGACCTTCTTGCTGTGAGGCGACAGCGCTAACCACTACACCACCGTGCCACCCAGCTAGAGATAATGAGATGAGATAATAATAATAATGAGGTAAAACATCAATTGATGTGCTGTTGTATTGTTTTGACTGCAATCTAGATTAAAAATTATTTACAAATCATTGTTTTGGGTTTTAATTTTAATTCCAACTTACCGTCTCAACTTTTTCTGATTTGGAGTTGCAATTCCAGGTTGTAAATTGGTTCTAAAACTGCTGAAACTGAAACTTATGGCAAGAATGCCGTACAAAAACTATTAGACTCTCTGCAACGTGCAATCAGATACAGTATCTGAGGTTAAAGCTAGTTTTTTAGCGTGGTTAATAGTATATATTTCAAATGCATAAGAAAATGGCTATGACTCTTGGGACAGAAATGAGACACAAAACGCCATAAACTATTTTTCCTTTTATTGCTCAGCAGTAAAAAGTACAGTGTATATGCTACAATACAAAATAAGTCGAAAATGTGATTCCCTCTTCGAATAACTTTGTAAAGCATTCAGCAGTAAACCCAATATCCCTCCTACATATCCTTCCTAAATGTAAAATAAAAATAACAGGATGATAAAAGATAAAAAAAGATAAACACACACAATAAAATCAGTACATGACAACAGAAACTGTTACTGAGCTGACTCAATATGTAATACATTTACTGAAAGATTGACTGAATAACAATATGTTCATACATATGCTCAAAGTAAATATTGCAGTATAAAATATTTTCTCTGATTTAATCATTTATTCTAATACTTTTACTCTATTACATCCAGTGTTTTATACTCATAATCATCCAAAAAATTGTACAATACAGCAATAAACACCAGAGAACTACAGAGTGACAACTTTTGGTCTTATTCTTTCAGCAGAAAATAATGCAGTCCAAGATAGGACAAACCTCAATGCTCACAATAAAACAATTTTAAAGGCAGAAAGACAGACACAGACAAAAAAGGGCTTCTTCCTTCCACACACTTTAAAGCTTTCCCATCCTTTTTAAAAACAACTGCTTTTTTTGTCATGAGGGATCTGAGACGCATCTACCACCACTTTCTGAGCTCATAAAAGTGCCACTGTATTAAAAAAAAAAGTGTAATGGCTCAACAGAAAGAATACGCTAAGCATGTAATGATACAAAATTGCCCAACACCGTTAAGCTTAACAAAGCCAGATAATATTATCATGTGTTAAAAATTGCAGAGATTTGTAGGAACAACTTCAAACACTGGCATCCATGTTTAATTAAGAGATGATCTCATATCATCTCTAGCCGCTTTATCCTGTTCTACAGGGTCGCAGGCAAGCTGGAGCCTATCCCAGCTGACTATGGGCGAAAGGCGGGGTACACCCTGGACAAGTCGCCAGGTCATCACAGGGCTGACACATAGACACAGACAACCATTCACACTCACATTCACACCTACGGTCAATTTAGAGTCACCAGTTAACCTAACCTGCATGTCTTTGGACTGTGGGGGAAACCGGAGCACCCGGAGGAAACCCACGCGGACACGGGGAGAACATGCAAACTCCACACAGAAAGGCCCTCGCCGGCCACGGGGCTCGAACCCGGACCTTCTTGCTGTGAGGCGACAGCGCTAACCACTACACCACCATGCCGCCTTAAGAGATGATGTAACATACAATATGATCCCTAATCTATCATGTACACAGACACACACACACACAAATGCCACATGCAACTGGACACAGAAACACAGTGCTGTCTACAACAGGACTATAGACTTTTCAAATAGTCCCTGCGCTGGTGACTCATAAGGGCAAAAACTAAAAATGTCCTCAATCTCATGACAAACGAAACTACTACATGTCTTCCACTGATAACACAAGGTTTAATTACCTCCCTGAACCCAGGCACATACCAACTGCCATCTGCTTTTGCATCCCTGCACACACACAGGCAATTCAAGTTCATCAGGCTTTAAGTTTTTAAGTGTTTTGGGTAAGACCACACACATCTTTACAGCATACATTGCATTGCTTTATATTCCAAGCCACTTGAACACCACAGAAACCACACACACACTGCTTTTATTCAAAAAAGACATAAAAACCCTTATCACAATTAAGCATCTGTAGAAAATGTACATCAGGAAAAATATGCAAGGGGGCTCACCCTTACAGCAAGAGTGCTCTTAATTTATTCATTTGTCTTTTTAAACATGTCTAGATATCTTTTATATATATATATATCAGTCTCTGAAGGTTCACCAAATTATTAAAAAAAAAAACATTGAGAAAGAAAAAAGAAACAGACAAGCTTTGATAATGGTGACATGCTCAGATGTCAGAGGCCTTGTCTCTGTTGATGAAGAGAGTCTCTTGGCAGAAAGGGTTAACCAGGACAACTCCACTGTCGCTGTAGTCACCATTAGGGGGTAGGCATGTCTCCTGCTCCTGAAATATATGAGTTCAGTTGTCAGTGATCAATCGCACTGCATTTAAACTCAGGGGTGTTAACTGACATGGCAGACTGTGCCTGACTGGCACTGATCACAGAAATAAGGAATAGCATTATTGGCTTGGCAATGATTGGAGAAGCTCTCTGGATAAGAATAGAGGGGAAAGATGATGGCAGCATGTATTAGGAGAGAGTGATACAAAAAACTTAAAGAACTAATAAGGCCAGACAGATCGAAGAGATTCAATGAAGGTAAATTGCAAATAAAGAGGCAACAATTAAAATACTGACCAGAGACAAGCTGGAACAGAAGGCTTGCTCAAGAAATGCATGAAAAGTGTATCTTACAAGTATTACTGCTATCTAAACACTAGGTGGTGCGAGAGGCCAATCAACTATTGCCGTCCCCAAAAGCAACCTCACAATCTCTTCATTTAAAGCGTTTGTCAGTTTCTGGTACACAACAAGCATGCCATAAAACAAATCACTAATACACATTATATAGCCAAAAGTATGTGGACACCTGGCCGTCAGATCAATATGTGGTTTTTCCTCAAACTGCCACAAAGTCGAAAGCACACAATTGTCTAGAATGTTTTTGCATGCTGTGGCCTTTAGATTTATCTTCACTGCAACTAAGAGGCCCAAACTTGTTTCATCATGACAATGCCCCTGTGCATAAAGTGAACTTGGTATGGAAGCGCTTGAGTTGCCCAAGCTCTGATCTAAAACCCATGGAACACCTTTGGGATGAATTTTAATATTGACTGTGCACCAGGCCACTTGACATCAGTGCCCAACCTCACTAATGCTTTTGTGGCTGAACAGACAAATCACCACACCCACATTTAAAAATCTAGAGGAAAGGCTTCGCAGGAGAGTTGAGGTTGTTATAACAGCAAAGGGGGAAACAACTTCATGATAATGCCCATGGTTTTGGAATGGGCACATATGGGTGCCCAGTGATTCATAAAATTGGATTTCACTCTAGGATAATGTGGTACAATGTGATATAATTTAATGCTGGTGGAAGAAATGCTTATTAGAATAAAGAAATATAAACGTCTCATGACAAGCTCCTAAAAAACCTGTGTTTAATATTGTGCCTAAATTAAGTGTTCTTTTAAATGCTAGATTAACAATCTTCAGTATCTAACAATGCCTGGGAGAAAGCACTGAACCATCAAGGGAAGTAGTGATTATGTGCCAGGGACTTCATAGCAAGTTCTACCAGGTTCTACCAATTCTTTGGTTCACGTCATATCAACATTACTAAGGAAAGTCAACCTTGCTAACTGGGACTCAAAATTGATGCTTGAATGCATAATTTTAGCCAAGTACTGTGCACTTGTACTGTGTACTAGATTATACCTCTGTAACTTTTCCAAAAAAGAGGAATTTCCAGCATTCAAGCCCAGGTTGCAGAGAAATCAGTAAGTCTGCCATACAGAGGTAGAAAAATAATTGCACTTCATTTCTATTCTTTAGTATAATTTTCAGGGATTTATAACTTTACTGTTATATATATATATATATATATATATATATATATATATATATATATATATATATGTGTGTGTGTGTGTGTGTGTGTGTGTATATGTGTGTCACGATCCAGCCCAGAAATTCCAAATCCTGACCTATGCCTATGCACTCCACTCTGTTTTCCCCGTTCTCCCCGTGCTGTGCTAGCACACCTGCTACACATTTGCTGTTAGCCACTCTATATAAACACACCGAGAATTACACAATGTGAATAAATACTCACCATTAAGTTTTGTTACGTTCACATTCATGTTCTGTTTCCCGACCTGGATTACGTTTTTTGGACTAAGATTTTTGCCTGCTGATTTTTGAGATTTTTGACTGGGACATCAGGACTCTGTTTTTTCTGCCTCTGTTTTCTTCTGGGATTATTGTTACCTGTTACTCTGCCTTTGCTCTGCCGTCCTTGGATTTCACTAAGAGATTTTTGGAACGTGCTGCTGCGCCTACTTCCTGCCTGTTCTCCTCCAGAGCCCACTCATCAGGTAAGCCTCAATTAATTTCTAGTAGTTGCTCATTGTGTCCAATCTGTTCCCGTGGCCTCCAGGTTGTGACAGAATTTATCCGTCATACTATGGACCCAGCAGACTACGATGGTCTCAAATCTGCACTGGCTAAGCAGGGCTCTGTTCTCGGATCTCATCAGCAAGAGATCATAGCTGCTCGCCAGAGCATGTCCTCCATCACCAATACCCTGCAAAGACTCTCCTCACAGATGGACAGCTTTCAGGCTTCAATCGCAGGCCGACCAGCATCAGCTCCAACCAGTCAACTGGCCACTCCAGCCTTACATCAGGGCCTTCATTTGGTATTCAGTAAGACTTATACCACCACTCTTCCTCCACACTCTGCCCTACGATTGTGCCATAGAGCTGTTACCTGGAACCACACTTCCCAGGGGGCGTATCTCTTCTCTTTCCCCCATGGACAAATACATCTCAGCGTCTTTAGCAGCTGACATTATTCATCCATCATCCTCTCCAGCTGGAGCAGGGTTCTTTTTTGTGGAGACGAAAGACAAGTCCCTCAGGCCCTGCATTGACTATCAGAGATTTAATGCTATCACTGTCAAAAACCGCGATCCCCTACCACTCATGTCCACTGCCTTTGAGTTACTTAAGGGGGCTCAGTTTTTTACCAAGTTGGACCTCCACAATGCCTACCACCTGATGCAAACAAGAGAAAGAGACGAGTGGAAGACGGTGTTTAACACTCCTACAGGCCACTATGAATATCTAGTTCTTCCATTTGGGCTCATGAATGCCCCCTCTGCCTTTCAAGTCCTGATCAATGATGTCTTATGAGAATTCATTAACCAGTTCGCCTTTGTTCATCTCGATGATATCATCATCTTCTCCCCCACATTGGAGGTCCATCGGTTCCACATCAGACAGGTCCTGCAATGACTCCTAGAGAACCAACTCTTCACCAAAGCAGATTAGTGCGAGTTTCACAAGAGCACTATGTCCTTCTTGGGCTTTGTGATTTCCCCTGGGGTGGTCCAAATGGACCCCAACAAGGCCAAGGCAGTCTCTGAGTGGCCTGTTTCCTCTTCCCGTAAGGAACTGGAGCACTTTTTGGGGTTTGCTAATTTCTTTCGGAGGTTTATCAGGAACTATAGCACCATCACTGCTCCCCTGACTGAACTCACAAGCACCCCTTCTCATGGACCGACCATGCTGAGAGTGCCTTCTCTTCTCTTAAGAGCAGATTCACCACAGCACCAGTTCTCATCATCCCTGACCCAGCCATTCAGTTCATCCTTGAAGTGAACGCCTCAGACATGGGTGTTGGGGCTGTCCTGTCCCAGAGGTCAGCCATGGATAACAAGGTGCACCCCTGTGCTTTTTTTTCTCATTGCATGACTCCAGCAGAACACAACTATGGCATTGGTGATCAAGAACTACTAGCTATCAAACTGGCCCTGGAAGAGTGGAGGTTGGAGGGGACTGAGATTCCATTCATCATATGGACAGATCATAAGAATCTTGAGTACCTCAGGTCTCCTAAATGCCTCAATGCACATCAAGCCAGGTGGTCACTGTTTTTCTCCCGCTTCAACTTTGTGCTCTCCTTTAGACCAGGCTCTAAGAACATCAAGCCAGATGCTCTTTCCAGGCAGTTTTCTCTGGATTCTCAGCAAGATACTGCTGAGTCCATCCTCCCTGCCCACTGTCTCATGGTTGCTGCCCAGCTCGAGATAGAAACTGCTGTCCAAAATGCCCTGCCCAGTGATCCAGGACCAGGTAATGGCCCACCCAACTGACTTTATGTGCCTCCTTGCATGCACTCCCAGGTGCCTCAGTGGGGGCACAGCTCCCTCCTAGCCTGTCACCCTGGGCAGCCTGGACCCTTGTTGTCCTCAGGCAATGCTTCTGGTGGCCGACCATGCAGTAAGACGTTAAGACCTTTGTGGCGGCCTGTGACATCTGCTCCAGAAACAAGACAAATAACCAACCTGCTGCCAGACTATTAAGACCCTTACCTGTACCTCACTGTCCTTGGTCCCACATTGTGATGGATTTCATCACTGGCCTCCCCAGCTCCAAGGGTAATACTTGCATCATGATGATCACTGATTGCTTCTCTAAGGCTGCTCACTTCATTCCCCTCCCTAAGCTGCCTTCAGCTAAAGAGACAGCAGAACTATTTATCAGCCATGTGTTCCGGATACACAGTCTGCCTATGGATATTGTGTCTGACAGAGGTTCTCAGTTCTCCGCTCACTTCTGGAAGGAGTTCTCCAAGCTCATTGGAGCCACTCCCAGCCTCTCCTCAGGTTATCACTCCCAAACTAATGGGCAGATGAAGCGTACCAATCAGAAGCTAGAGGTCGCGCTATGATGCCTAATGTCTGGTGATTCTTCCTCCTGGAGCCAGGCACTTCCTTGAATTGAATACACCCACAACAGCCTTCACTCATTATCCACCAGGCTGACCCCCTTCCAGTGTTGCCTTGGTTACCAGCCCCCTCTTTTATCCAAACAGGAGAAGGAGGCATCTGTTCCTTTGGTCCAAGCCTTTATCTGACGCTGTTGCAGAGTTTGGGTGCATGCCAGAAATTATGTGCCAATCACGTATACAAGAGGATGGCGGATTGACATCGCAGGCCAGCTCCTGTCTACCACCTGGGACAAAGGCTCATGTTGTCCATGGCCAATCTCTTCCTCAGGGTTTCCTCACATAAGCTGGCCTCCAGGTTTGTTGGCCCCTTTCCTATTTCTAAGGTCATTAACCCCACAACTGTGAGATTATGAGTCTGAATGCAGTTAATGCACAAGTCCGAGTCCAAGTCCAAGTCATCAGTGCTCAAATCCAAGTCAAGTCATGAGTCCTTAAAATTAGGGCACAAGTCGGACTCAAGTCCGGGTTCTGGACTCAAGTACTACAAGCCTGCATTCAACAGTGGTTTCCGACCTTGCCCTTTACACACTGAGATGTCTCTAAATTCCCTGAATCTTTTCACAATATTATGTACTGTAGATTTTGAAAGACCTAAAATCTTGTGTTGAGAAATGTTCTTTTTGAATTGACAAACAATTCTCTCATGAATTTTGGCACAAAGGAGTAAGCCATGACCCATTCTTGCTTGCAACAACTGAGCCTTTGGTGCTTGCACCTTTTATATCCAATCATGATAGAAAGTAACCTGCTTATTGTGGAATCTTCCAAAATGGTGTTACTTGAATATTCAACAAACTTTTCAATTTTATTTTACCTCTGTCCCAACTTTTTGAGTGTATTGCAGGCATCAAATTCTAACTTCATTTATATTTACAAAATACAATTAAGTTGGTCAGTAAAACTGTTGAAAATTTTTTCTTTGTACATTTGTCAGTTAAAGAAAGGTTCACAGGAATTAACAAATCACAGAGTTTTGTTTTTATTGCATTTTGGAAAATATCCCAACTTTCCTGGAAATGGTGTGTGTGTGTGTGTGTGTGTGTGTGTGTGTGCGCATGTGCATGCATGTATGACAGCCATTTAATTCCCTTCCATTCCACTGATGGAATTTCAACACAAGCACAACTCATTTTACTTAATGAGGTACTGACTAGGTGATCACCTGAATCAAATCTTATTTAACAAGGAAACATATAAAAACCACTGCTGTGGTCATCACTATCCTCTTACAATAGGACCAGTTTGGATGGCAAAAATAGTGCTAGTAGTACCTTAAATTTAATTGCAATACAAAAATATCTATTCATCATGCCAAAAGAGTTAAAAAGAAAAAGGTTTGAGTGAGAAAAAGAAGGGTTCAGTTCTGACTTTACTGGCAGAGGGATAAAGTGAGCGTCAGGTTGCTTCCTTCCTCAAATTTTCAAAGATGGCAATTCATAAGAACAAGGTCAAGCAGCAGACATTGGGGACAATAAAGTTCCAGACTGGCAGAGGATGAAAATGACTCTCCACTGACCTGGATGATTGTCAACTCCTTTTAATGTCACTCAACAACCATAGGAAGATATCAAGTGACTGACAAAAAGAATGGCAAATGGCACCTGGGGTTAAGTGCACAGCAAGGACAGTTCAAAACAGGCTCCTCCAGACATGGTTGAAGTCATGCAAAGCTAGAAAACAAACACTTCATCAATGAAAAGCAAAGAAGAGCCAGGCTGAGGTTTGCTGAAGACCATAAGGATTGGACTGTGGAGGACTGGAGTAAGGTCACCTCTGATACGTCAACTTTTCAACTTTTCCCATCACCTGGTCGTCTAATGGTGAGATGGAGACCTGAAAAGGCCTATAAAGCACAGTGTCTTGAACCCACTGAAATTTGATGAAGGATCGGTGATAATCTGGGGGTTCTTCAGCAAAGGCTGGAATGGGGCAGAATTTTGTTTGTGAAGGACACATGAATCAAGCCATGTGCAAGGTTATCCTGGAAGAAAACTTGCTTCCTTCTGTTCTGACAATGTTCCCCAACTCTGAGGATTGGGATTTCCAGCATGACAATACTCCATGCCACACAGCCAGGTAAATCAAGGTGTGGATGGAGGACCACAAGATGAAGACCCTGTCATGACCAGCCCAACCTCCAGACCTGAACCCCATTGAAAACCTCTGGAATGTGATCAAGAGGAAGATGGATGGTCACAAGCCATCATACAAAGCTGAGCTGATTGAATTTTTGCACCAGGAGTGGCATAAAGTCACCCAAGAGCAACGTGAAAGACTGGTGGAGAGCATGCCAAGACACATGAAAGCTGTGATTAAATATCAGGGTTATTCCACCAAATATTGATTTTTTTAACTCATCCTAAGTTCAAATATTGGTATTGTTGTTTAAAATTGAATATGATCTTGATTTCTATGCATTATTCAAGGTCAGTTAACACTTCCTCTTTTGTTATGTTGACCAGTTGTTATTTTCTGCAATTAAATGGTCTCAGTTACAATATTTTTATGTGGAATTTGTGGGAAATGTTGTCAGTAGTTTACAGAATAAAACTAATATATATTACATGAACTTTATTTATGAATTATATTTTAAAACATCCCACCAAATCCATACTAATGTGTATGAATAACACAACCAATCTAGGATAATTACGTAACTTAACAACGAGATGCTCAAATAATAAATCAGAATGAATTCAAACAAAAATAGTGTGATGTCCATCCATCATTGTTACGGGGTAGTCAGAGCCAATCCCAACTGACCTTTCATAAGAGGTATGGTACACCCTGGACACGTGGCCAGTCTATTGTGAGGGTAAGACAATGATGAACAATCAGTCACAATCACATTCACACCTATGGGCAATTTAGAGTGGGTAGTTGACTTAATCCGCATGTCTCTGGACTGCGGGAAGAAACCCACGTGGGCATGGAGAGAAATTCATACAGAAAGGTCCCAAGTGGTGCGAGGTTCAAACCCAGAACTTTCTTTCTGTGAGGCAACAGTGCTAACCACTGCAACATGGTGCTACCCATAGTGCAATATCATCTTATTTAATGAAATTTCTACACCAACACATCTTAACAATTACACACCTTTTAGTTGTGTGTGATTAGGAAAAACGTGATTAGCAAAAAAAAAAAAAACATACTTCTGTCCAAAGCACTTAAGGAACCTCTACAATTATGAAACTATCTGTTTTACTTGATTTCTTTAGTATTTAAAGACTAAGAAAGGATGTAAGTAGGAATGTGTAGTTCTAAGTGTAAAACTAATTTGTTAATCATACATCAACAGTTTCCAGTGGGAGTATCTCACGAGGGAGCTCCACAGCATGTCGATTGAAGTAGTCCATGGTGATGGTGTTGTTCCAATAGCTCAAGTTGTTCTCATTGCTGGTTGACTTCTTCTTCCTTCTCATGCAGCACACTGTCAGCAGCACAGCTATGAAGGAGAACAGAGTCAGCAATCACCCAAGAATTCATCTCAATTTCATTCTGGCTACAGGACATATAATTTTTAGCTATTAGACTGCATAAAAAATATAACGCCAGAAAGGCCATTATTTACAAACACCAAAACTAGGACCATTAATTCCACTGCCACACAATATTAAGCCAACAGAGTTAACAAAGCCAATGAGTTTAGTGAGTGGCTTCCAAAGGTCAAATATAATGCAAAATACTCACAGCAGGAGGACACAGGCACACTGATGGCAAGCACCACCCATACAATGTCCATTTTGGTCAGGCAAATAGTGGCACGTTTATCGTCAAGATCAGGGCCTGATTGGTTCCCTGAGCCCCAGGGCCCTCGTGGGGTGGTTGGCAGTCTACTCACATTTGTTCTTGACAGCAGCTCGGAGGTGCTTGAATCATTCATGAGTGGTGGAATATTCAACGATGTACCTAAACTGCCATCAGTGGAGCCGATGCCCATGTCTGTTACACTACTCTGGGGTGAGGAAGCATCTGCGGTTATGTTAGCAGGAGAATTTGTCCCAGCTAATGTCTTTGCTGAGCTGCTGTTCTCAGAAATGCTGCCAGTCACAGTAGGGAAGGTAATGTTATTTGTTTTCGAGTGCTCAGTTGTGTTGAGGGGAAAATAGGTGGGCAGACTAGGGGGCTGTGATTGTGATGGGGACACAGGCACATTCCCTACAAATGTGGGTTCTTCAGAAAGAGTGTCAACATTACGCAGTGTGATGGCATGAGCATGCTGCCTTTTCTCCAGTGCCATAGCAGGGATTGATAACCATGATGACATCATTGAAGAGTAAGGGTAACTGGGGTTGGTTGGCGCTTCAACACTCATCCCTTGAATGTCATCATTGCTTGTGGACCTTACTTGCTCCAAATCATTTATGGACCTTGGTTGGGAAGAGTCAGTTCTTTGAAGCCCCTCAATGGCAGGGGCCACATTAGACTCTGACTCTGTAGATACCTTCTGCTTTTTACTGACCATGCCAGTTCGGTTCATCCTGCTTCCTGTCTTCTGACTGATAGATGAAGACTTCATGGCCAGGTTCCCAGAAATGGCACTGGAATTCCACACCATGGATGGTGTAATGATGGATCCAGAAATGGTTCTGCTCGAATCAGGTCCAACAGAGTTTTGGAACTCAGCTTTGAAGGGATGGTCCCTTGATTCAATACTAGACATGGGACTTGTTCCAAAGCTAGCCTTGACTGTGGTAGTGTGAGCCAAATGAGGCATCAGCAACTGGGTCAATGCCAGGGCAGACACTGGTGCATTGCGACCTGTGAAAGTGGGCTGGACACCAGTACTGGATTCCTTCCACCAGCCAGGTGGGTTTGGTGAATGTAACATGGAGACAAGGCTCCGCGGTGTCCAGCTGGGAGAGAGCTCCTCTGCAAAGGATACCAGCTTCTCTGGTACTGATAGGATCAGAAGAATGCCTGAGGGAAATGGGGAAAAAGTGGTAAGGCCAGATAGTCAATAGAGTACATGCTTAATTAAAAGGTTTGATTATTCATGTCATTGTTGAGATTCTGACTTTGAGATGCATGTCTCTGGGACTATAACATATGCCATATGCCTATGTTTTTGGGATTTGTCTAGTATCCTGTGATCTGTGCCAATATACAGTACTAGTCAAAAGGTTGGGCACACCTTTAATTCAGTGGGGGTTTTTTTTCTTTATTTTTATTAATTAAAAGACACTTCATGTCTTGAAGTAATTATGGATGTCATTTCTCTTTACTTAGTTGAGCGGTTCTTGACATATGGATTACTACAGTTGTCGAACAGGGCTATTACTGTATTTTTATTATTTACTGTTTACTGTTTGATTATCTCAAACGCATTAAGAACTCAAGAAGTTGCACTAATTAACTTTTGACCAGGAACAGCTGTTAATTGAAAAGCATTCCAGGTGACTACCTCATGAAGATAATGCCAATAGAGTGTAAAGCTTCATCAAGGTAAACGGTGGCTACTTTGAAGAATCTAAAATATGGAACATATTTTTAAACACTTTTTTGTTTACCACATAATTCCATATATGTTCCATATGTTATTTCATAGTTTTTCTGTCTTCGGTATTGTTCTACAGTATAAAAAATAGTCAAAATACAGAAAAAATTATGAATGAGTAGGAGTGTCCAAACTTTTGACTGATACTATATGTGGGCTGCTGTGGTGAATACCTTCTCAAATAATACAATACACTTTTATGTTGCACCACTCAGGAGTTAAGCAATAATATTTTGATTAAAAAAAGGAAAGAAAAGAAAAGGGCTATAGAATACAAATCATATCAAAGATCCTTCCATGTCATCTCATTAAATAAAAATAAAGGGGGTGCATTTATTTCAGTATAATGCAATCATCAAAATTTTGAACATAATATTCATTTAAAGCATTTAAATTTGACAATTTCATATTGTATATCTTTAACACTATATATTCAAGCTGTGCTAAATTCAGCAGTGTCATATTTAATGGCAGGTGTCTTTTCTGACAGCTCCAGACTCCTAGATAGCACATCTACATTTAAGTTGGTCAAAAGAAAACGTGTTTTAATGCAAAAACACATCTTTTGAGAAAGACAGTGGTCTTATTTTGTCTTTAGTTCTAAAACCTCTCCATATCTATGACTGGCCATGAAAGCAACAGACAGAGTGTATTTTGCTAAAAATGTCAGTACTACAGACAACCAGCGCTACCACTCTGTGTTGCACTTGTACCACTTTCACAGACACCACTGCTGTTGTTTATTTGTTCTCTGTATTTCAGGATTGGTAGACTTGTTACCATTCTGATGCACAGCATAACAGATGCAGTACATTCAATAATGTACAGAGCTAAAGGCTGAGAATAGGAACAAGGGGTGTGTGCATTGCATGTTCCCAACCCGCAGGTAGACAAATCATTTTACCAATTAGAAGCACTTTAGCTAGCAACTGCATTAGAAAAAAAGACTGTTGTCTTATATTATTACACTGATGTGTGCAGAAATAATAGATATAAAAGATGTAAAGAAATAAAGAAATTTACATGTGCAGAAGGTGGAGACTTTTTTTTTTAATATTACTGCAGCCAAAGATCTCATCTCATCATCTCTAGCTGCTTTATCCTGTTCTACAGGGTCGCAGGCAAGCTGGAGCCTATCCCAGCTGACTACGGGCGAAAGGCGGGGTACACCCTGGACAAGTCGCCAGGTCATCACAGGGCTGCACATAGACACAGACAACCATTCACACTCACATTCACACCTACGGTCAATTTAGAGTCACCAGTTAACCTAACCTGCATGTCTTTGGACTGTGGGAGAAACCGGAGCACCCGGAGGAAACCCACGCGGACACGGGGAGAACATGCAAACTCCGCACAGAAAGGCCCTCGCCAGCCACGGGGCTCGAACCCGGACCTTCTTGCTGTGAGGCGACAGCGCTAACCACTACACCACCGTGCCGCCCGCAGCCAAAGATTATTGACACAAATCAAACATTACTTACACAGTTTATGTCAGAATTATACTACCAGCTTTACCTATATCCATTTCTGTATTCTCAGAAACATTCATCTGACAACGATAGACACCAGTCTTGTGCAGTAGGACACTTTTTTTTTGTAGGAAACTAAAACTACATAGTTACTATTTGCATTTTTAAAGTATTTTTAAGTAGGTTTATGCTGTATTGCCCATCCATCCATCCATCCATCCATCCATCCATCCATCCATTATCTGTAGCCGCTTTATCCTGTTCTACAGGGTTGCAGGCAAGCTGGAGCCTATCCCAGCTGACTACGGGCGAGAGGCGGGGTACACCCTGGACAAGTCGCCAGGTCATCGCAGTGCTGTATTGCCAGTTGTCTTAATTTTATACCACGTACTTCTGATATTCTTTGTACTGGATTATGATTAGTAGTATTATTTAAAACTGTGTGCTTTGTGGAATTAAATGCATATTATGATTTTGTTTGCTAGAAGAAGTGCAAAGATTAACCTGGGTTAGCCAGGGCTCTGAACTAGTTTGAGGAATGAAAGTAAATTCCAGAAATGAATGGTATGTTGAAAATGTTATGTCTTTCATCAAATTTTACAAACGATATTGGATTATCACATCTTGCCTGATTCAGGGTATCATACCTCATCATTTTTCTTCTCAGGCTGTAACATTAGAAGGCTTCAGTTAAATAAACTAGCCAAAATAAATTTATATTTTAACCAAATCAGAGCCCACATATTTGTTTTCATTCAAATGGCTATTCAGTACTTATTGCTAATTATTTGTTTACAAACAGTAATTACATTTTAATAATTTCATTTTCAGTCAAACAGTGATGCTATGTTTATTTATGCAGGTCAGGGTTAAAGTTCAGTATTACAATTAAAATATTTATAGATTTCATATTGTTTTTACTGATGAACAACACTTTGTGTGATTTTCTACTAAATACCCTTTCCCATTATGAATGCTTTTAATTGTTATTAAACTCAGCTTCGGTATTCGTCGGGGGCTCCAGGTTTCCAGTTGGGTCACAATCTTCCTTCTCAGGTCAGCAGTTCTTGTGTTGAGGCTGTTAGCTGTTGGGGCTTGGTACCCAATCTCTGGTTGTGGGGATGATGATGATGACATCTCCCCGCTGACCTGTCTTCCTGGCTCCCCCTTGCCGTAGCATCGTTGTATTTCATTAATAATGAACACTTATTAACACTGGGTTAATAGCTGTTTCTTTGTTAGCCTTGATTGTGGGTTTCGAAGTATCCAATGGTCCCACATTCGATGCATGTATCTCTCTGGGATTGCTTGTATAGTAGCATTCCAGCAAATCCGTATTTTCTGTCCTCGTCCACCGATGTCTTGTTCCAGTAGCCCATTTCTCATCAGTTTGCCCTGGTTCCCTAGCAACTGACACAGACCTTGTTGACCCGGGCGACGTCTGAGCCGGTATGACTATCAGTTATGTCTTCACTCATTCCTGAGGTAGGCTGATATATCATGAGGGGTCTTGCCTAAGGACCCTTACTGGATGATGTTTTGCCCCGACTGGGATTCGAACCCCGATCTCCTGCATCGTAGTCAGTAAGCATTACCACTGTACTATCCAGTTCTTGCTGTGAGGAGTATATATATATATATATGTATATGTGTGTGTGTGTGTGTGTGTGTGGGGTGGCACGGTGGTGTAGTGGTTAGCGCTGTCGCCTCACAGCAAGAAGGTCCGGGTTCAAGCCCCCGTGGCCGGCGAGAGCCTTTCTGTGTGGAGTTTGCATGTTCTCCCCGTGTCCGCGTGGGTTTCCTCCGGGTGCTCCGGTTTCCCCCACAGTCCAAAGACATGCAGGTTAGGTTAACTGGTGACTCTAAATTGACCGTAGGTGTGAATGTGAGTGTGAATGGTTGTCTGTGTCTATGTGTCAGCCCTGTGATGACCTGGCGACTTGTCCAGGGTGTACCCCGCCTTTCGCCCGTAGTCAGCTGGGATAGGCTCCAGCTTGCCTGCGACCCTGTAGAAGGATAAAGCGGCTACAGATAATGAGATGAGATGAGAGATATGTGTGTGTTTGTCGTGTCTCAGCAGTGGTACAGATTTGAATACATTATGATGATATACTATTTAAAGAGTATAATAGCTTATAACTGAGCAGCAGAACCCAGCACAAGGCCAGTTTTTCTAGGACTGCCTGATTAGATCTAATGAACAGAAGACAGACCTCTACATCCATTTACCACATAATAAGTGTCAGACAATACACATCGCTGTTGCTGGACATAATTGTTTTTGCCCCTTGAAGCAAAACAGAGCTGGTGAGATGATAATGATTAAACTTTCTTTTTCCAGACACAAACAGGAACAAATATAACAGGGGCCTCAAAAACCAACCGAAATACCAGGACATATGATGTGTTTGCTAATATTTTCTTTGAGCACACTCCAAAAACTTATAACCAAACAAGTGAAAATATCTATGGGTGAATGTGTCTAATATTTCTTATTACACCATCATTATAAATCAGATAAAAGATTCACCCAGTTTTTAGCTTTTATGCATTTCAAGTTTTACATTTTCTTTTTCAGTGGGCAATTACTTTTGGTTCTTTCTAGAAATAAATGCTTAAAATGAGAAAAATTACCTGCCAGTAGAACAAGACAATTTCAAGCTTGAAATTAGTAAAACTGTCAAGGAATAAGTTTAATAATCTTATATTAGCTTTACTATAATCATATAATAGGAACTATTACTAGATATATGTAACTTCAGTCAACATACTTTAACTTGCTCTCATTTTTTCATGGAGTATGAATTTCCTGCAGAACGGCACAATAGAAAATTTATAAAAACAATACTAGGATACAGCTAAAAGAATCTAGTAATAGACCCCAGTTACTATAAAACTTTAAATAGAAGTCCTGGTTCTACTGCCAGGGACCCATGGAACTATAAAAACATTCCCTGGACCCCTCAGTACAGATTTATTTTAAGAGCATGATCTAATATTGACTGGCACAGTGAGGGATCTTTCCAACTCACAGTTCTAGGGTTCCTGGTTCGATCCTGAGCTCTGGTTACAGGCTGTATTGAGATTTTTAGGGTACTCTGGTTAGGGTGACCAGATTTCCCTAGTCTGAAACCGGGACACTTTTACGCGCGACCATGCTCGTGCACGCACACCTTTTTTTTTACGTAAACATGACACTCAGAGAGGTGCTCTTATCATTTTGCTGAAGCTCACATTTATCAACATCTCACATGAAATAAAACAAGCAGGCATTTTGTTATCTAGTAGCATAGTGCTATACAGATCAGTTAAATTATGGTCAGACAACAGATTTTGTAATGGCTGAGAATAGGCCAGGCTATGTCCATAGGCCAAATTTAAACTGATTTATTTCACCTGTTTGTGAGAACACCAAGAAGAACGCATATGCACATGTAGGCTATATCTCTAAAATTGTATGCACTATAGCATGAACTTAAAGTAGATATGTGACCTCAACATAGCCTAGGTCAGACTCAACCTTACTAACCATTCCCCACAACTGAATGAATAAAGCAAGAAGATGTGTACAAAAGTGAACACTTTAATGGAAGCTGCAACAAGCTGTTCAACACAGCAATATGGCCAAACTGTCAGAATGGTATGTTAAACAGAAACAAAAAAGAGACAAGTGATTTGAGAATATACACTACGGAAGCCGAGAGAGGCCCTTCATATAATCCTTTTTTTTATTCACCTTGTTATCCCGAGATAACGACATAATTAATTCAGGATCTCGAGAAAACAACACAACTAATTCGAGATCTCGAGAAAACAAAACCGTTATTCCGTGATCTCGAGAAAACAAAACAATTATTTCATGATCTCAAGTAAACAGCTGAGAAATGGTTCATTCAGGTGCGCCAAGAGACTTGTGATATGCTGACTTTGGGGCTATTTCTCATTCTGTATAGACGCAACTTTGGTCATTAGAATGTCTGGAATAATCAGTGGATACAGTGATCCAGCTGAGATCATGAAATAATTGTTTTGTTTTCTCGAGATCTCGGAATAACGGTTTTGTTTTCTCGAGATCTCGAATTAGTTGTGTTGTTTTCTCGAGATCCTGAATTAATTATGTCGTTATCTCGGGATAACAAGGTGAATAAAAAAAGATTATATGAAAGGCATCGCGGCTTCCGTAAATATACACTCAAACAAAACAGCAATAAAGGAGGAGAGGGGCGACAGCCCGAGGAAAGCCCCCACAGGAGCGCACAGCATTTGCAACACAGGCTACCCAACTCAGTACAAGAACAAAGCACTTACAGTGTGTGCAGTCGGCTTCGCGCGCATTGTTCTGCACCTCTCGGAGGAAGGGGTAGGTGCCCTGTAAATCTTTGGAAAAAGGTACATTTTCTTTTCGGCATAATTGCTGCGGCATTACTGCTGCTAGCTGCTAGACAAAGAACATTCGCACCAGTTAATGTTTATTTTATTGTTGCATGGCAACACGTTCTGTTGTCTGGAATAATGTAGCTAAATAAACACCCATGCCACAGGACCAGGGGGCAGTAACCAGGAAAGTTTTCGATTCCTGTCAATTCATCAAAATAGTAAATGCAGACATTTCTCCACTAATGATTCACACGCTGCTCAGTCGCAAACGTCGCGAGTGGCGAAAACCGGGACATATCCGTGTCCCGACGGACTTTTGTCGGGACTCGGGACACACAACCCCAAATCGGGACTGTCCCGGTAAAACCGGGACGTCTGGTCACCCTAACTCTGGTTTCCTTCCACCTCCCAAAAAATGTTGGTGGACTGATTACACTAAACTGCTGTTCTTTGTGAATGTGTATATGGTGCCTTGTGATGTACTGAGATGGATCCAGGGTGTATTCCTGCCTCACAACTAGTGTTCCTCAAATAACCTCCAGATCTACCATAACCCTGAGTAGGATTAAGTGGTTACTGAAGATGATAGAAGATGATGGTTCATAATGTGTGCAATAATATGATGGCTATACAAAGAGAAGGAGAAATGGAACGCTTCCCTGAGCTATAAAAAATTTTAAAAAGTCTTGTAAAAATGCAGGGGGCTCATCAGCTCCTGTGGGGGCTTCTGAGCATCTCTGGGGGAAACAAACAAACAAACAAAATATATATATATATATATATATATATATATATATATATATATATATATATATATATATATATATATATATATGTGGAAAAAATTAAGAGACCACTGCAAAATAATCAGTTTCTCGGGTTTTACTATTTATGGGTATGTGTTTGAGGAACATGAACATTTTTATTTCATTCCATAAACTACGGACAACATTTTCCCCAAATTCCACATAAAAAATATTGTCACTGACAGCATTTAATTGCAGAAAATGACAACTGGTCAAAATAACAAAACAGATTAAGTATTTTCAGACCTTGAATAATGCATAGAAATCAAGATCATATTCAATTTTAAACACAATACTAATGTTTGAACTTAGGATGAGTTCAGAAATCAATATTTGGTGGAATAACCCTGATATTTAATCACAGCTTTCATGCATCTTGGCATGCTCTCCACCAGTCTTTCACGTTGCTCTTGGGTGACTTTATGCCACTCCTGATGCAAAAATTCAATCAGCTCAGCTTTGTTTGATGGCTTGTGACCATCCGTCTTCCTCTTCATCACATTCCAGAGGTTTTCAATGGGGTTCAGGTCTGGAGGTTGGGCTGGTCATGACAGGGTCTTCATCTTGTGGTCCTCCATCCACACCTTGATTTACCTGGCTGTGTGGCATGGAGTATTGTCATGCTGGAAATCCCAATCCTTAGATTTAGGGAACATTGTCAGAACAGAAGGAAGCAAGTTTTCTTCCAGGATAACCTTGTACATGACTTGATTCATGTGTCCACAAACAAAATCTGCCCCATTCCAGCCTTTGCTGAAGCACCCAGAGATCATCACCGATCCTCCACCAAATTTCACAATGGATGCGAGACTCTGGCTTATAGGCTTCTCCAGGTCTCTGCCTAACCATTAGATGACCAGCTCATGGGAAAAGATGAAAATTTGACTCATCAGACAAGATGACCTTATTCCAGTCCTCTACAGTCTTTAGCAAACCTCAACCTGGCTCTTCTTTGCTTCTCATTGATGAAGGGCTTTTTTCTAGCTTTGCATGACTTCAACCCTGCCCAGAGGAGCCTGTCCCCAATGTCTGCTGCTTGACTTTGTTCTTATGAACTGCCGTCTTTTGAAATTTTGAGGATGAAGGCAACATACTCACTGTATCCCCTGCCAGTAAAGCCAGAACTGAACCCTTCTTTTTCTCACTCAAAACTTTTCTTTTGAACTCTCTTGGCATGATGAATAGATATTTTTGTATTCCAATTTAATTTAAGGTACTACTAGCACTATTTTTGCCATCCAAACTTGTCCTATTGCAAGAGGATAGCAATGACCACAGCAGTGGCTTTTATATTTTTCCTTGTTAAATAAGATTTGGTTCAGATAATCATCTAATCAGCACCTCATTAAGTAAAATGAGGTGTGCTTGTGTTGAAATTCCAGCACAGACACTGGAATGAAATGGCTGCCGTACATAGAGATGCTGATTTAAGGGAAAATTGAAGCGATCGCTTGATTTTTTCCAAATCTTTATATGAAAAGGAAAAAAAATGAAAAATATATATGATATATACAAGGATGATTGCTAAATATTGTACAGAACTGGTAAACTTTCATAAAAATACTTGTGTACGCACTCACATACCAGAAACAAGAGACACAAGAGATGAATGAATTCATAGATGCCCACTATTAAAAGATATTTGTGTATATCTTACTAGGTAGCAAACATTGATACTAAGCAGCAACAGGAAAGGGGAAAAGTCCACATCCTCATTCAGCCCTGGAAATGTGGTGGCTTGAGCTTCTTGCATTCTTTTGGATAACCTCAATGGATATCACTATTAAGGAGTTTGGTTTCCTGCCTTTTTAAAATGCTATGCCAGGCTAGTTAGGTTTTCAGTTCTTATGGCGTGTTTGTGTTCTGTCAGTCTATCACGAAGTCTGCGTTTAGTGCAGGCCACATAAAAACATTTGCACTTGCATGCCAGTCTGTAAACAACAAAGTCATTCCAGTGGAGAATCTTCTGGCTGAACACATCCATGAATTAATTTTCATGGACAAAATTATCACAATATTACCTATAGCTTGTAGTACTTGAGTCTAGGACTCAGACTCGAGTCCGACTCATGCCCTAATTTTAAGGACTCGTGACTTGACTTGGACTTGAGCACTGATGACTCGGACTTGGACTCGGACTCGTGCATTAACTGCATTTGGACTCGTAAATTGGAGACAAGGACTCAGATTTTTTTCTTTATTTTTTGTAACATGCCATAATAATTTGGCATAAGATATTTATATCTACATTAATTTTGTACTAATTTCGTGCAAGAGTGTCACACCTGCATACCTTGGCATGTGCATCAGATAGACTTTCAGGCGCGCTCCAGACAGCACTTGCGCCAAGCAGACTCTCATGCGCATGCTGTAAATGACTTGCATCTGCACAGGATTTAAGGCACAATCAGTGCGCCTATATAAAAACTGTGAATACACACTTACTTTGCGAAGTATTGAGTTGCGTTGCTGACACATTACCAAGCCTTATTTCCTTGTTTGGTTTCCTGATCCCTGATTTCCTGTTTCTTGTCTTTGATTCTGCCGAGTCTACGATAGCCTATTTGTGCCTCGCTCGACCTATTGCCTGTTTCACTGTTTTACGATTTTGCCTGCCGTTCTGGATTGTTTACCTGTATTTACTTGTATTAATAAACACACTTTTTGCACTTACATCCATCTCCCAACCATCTCTGACAGAATACTTCACACTCCCTGACAAAGACAATGCACATTCACCTGTTCATACGTCATGCTCAGGAACAAACTAATGTTAATGGAGCTGAAACAGCCACCGTCACATGGTGCGGTTGGAGTCTTGGACTCAGACTCGACTCGGAGTGGACTCAACTAAGATCAATAGTGGACTCAACTTGGACTCGACTCGAAATTTTTTTAATGACTTGGACTTGACTCGGACTTGAGACTGGACTCGGACTCAACGTTTAGTGACCCGACTATAACACTGACAGATTGTGATTTCCACAACTGTAACAAAATATTTAAAATATCATGGATCCCCTGACTATGCTTCACGGACCCCTGTTTGAGAACCATGGGTTTAAGCGATTTGAGGTCAGGGTAGATCATGTATAAAAGATATTTAGCTGATATTTCTTCCTGCTGCTTTTTTATGTACAGACCATATGAGCCAATTACTAGGCATGATGAAATGTTGTCTCTTACTTTTCGACACATATTTAATTTACTGTAATAATTTAGTGCTGTTTATCCTCTTGCGTCACTCCAAATACAGGAAACAGAGAAACAGGAGACTTGGTGTGTAAGTGGGAGAAGAGAAGCCATATTTTTCTACAAAGATCTAAAAGTCATTAGTGGAATTTGTGCTGTCAAACATACAGCTTTGAATGATATCCTAGATTTACAAGAGTTGCTATGTTACTGTGAATTTCTCCATATACAGTGGTGCTTGAAAGTTTATGAACCCTTTAGAATTTTCTATATTTCTGCATAAATATGACCTAAAACATCATCAGATTTTCACACAAGTCCTAAAAGTAGATAAAGAGAACCCAGTTAAACAAATGAGACAAAAATATTATACTTGGTCATTTATTTATTGAGGAAAATGATCTAGTATTGCATATCTGTGAGTGGCAAAAGTATGTGAACCTTTGCTTTCAGTATCTGGTGTTTGTGACCCCCTTGTGCAGCAATAACTGCAACTAAACGTTTCCGGTAACTGTTGATCAGTCCTGCACACCGGCTTGGAGGAATTTTAGCCCATTCCTCCATACAGAACAGCTTCAACTCTGGGATGTTGGTGGGTTTCCTCACGTGAACTGCTCGCTTCAGGTCCTTCCACAACATTTCCATTGGATTAAGGTCAGGACTTTGACTTGGCCATTCCAAAACATTCACTTTATTCTTCTTTAATCATTCTTTGGTAGAACGACTTGTGTGCTTAAGGTCTTGCTGCATGACCCACCTTCTCTTGAGATTCAGTTTATGGGCAGATGTCCTGACATTTTCCTTTAGAATTCACTGGTATAATTCAGAATTCATTGTTCCATCAATGATGGCAAGTTGTCCTGGCCCAGATGCAGCAAAACAGGCCCAAACCATGATATTACCACCACCATGTTTCACAGATGGGATAAGGTTCTTATGCTGGAATGCAGTTTTTTCCTTTCTCCAAACATAATGCTTCTCATTTAAACCAAAAAGTTCTGTTTTGGACTCATCCATCCACAAAACATTTTTCCAATAGCCTTCTGGCTTGTCCACATGATCTTTAGCAAACTGCAGACAAGCAGCAATGTTCTTTTTGGAGAGCAGTGGCTTTCTCCTTGCAGCCCTGCCATGCACATCATTGTTGTTCAGTGTTCTCCTGATGGTGGACTCATGAACATTAACATTAGCCAATGTGAGAGAGGCCTTCAGTTGCTTAGAAGTTACCCTGGGGTCCTTTGTGACCTCACCAACTATTACAGGCCTTGCTCTTGGAGTGATCTTTGTTGGTCGACCACTCCTGGGGAGGGTAACAATGGTCTTGAATCTCCTCCATTTGTCCACAATCTGTTTGACTGTGGATTGGTGGAGTCCAAACTCTTTAGAGATGGTTTTGTAACCTTTTCCAGCCTGATGAGCATCAACAACGCTTTTTCTGAGGTCCTCAGAAATCTCCTTTGTTCGTGCCATGATACACTTCCACAAACATATGTTGTGAAGATCAGACTTTGATAGATCCCTGTTCTTTAAATAAAACAGGGTGTCCACTCACACCTGATTGTCATCCCAATAATTGAAAACACCTGACTCTAACTTCACCTTCAAATTAACTGCTAATCCTAGAGGTTCACATACTTTTGCCACTCACAGATATGTAATATTGGCTCATTTTTGACTCCTCGTTGGTATAGTGGACAGTATCGCCAGTGTGCGTGTGTTCACTGCTTCAGATGGGTTAAATGCAGCGGATGAATTTCACTGTGCTTGAAGTGTGCATGTGACGAATAAAGGTTTCTTCTTATTATTATTATTTTCCTCAATAAATAAATGACCAAGTATAATATTTTTGTCTCATTTGTTTAACTGGGTTCTCTTTATCTACTTTTAGGACTTGTGTGAAAATCTGATGATGTTTTAGGTCATAATTTTGCAGAAATATAGAAAATTCTAAAGGGTTCACAAACTTTCAAGCACCACTGTAGAGGAAAGCATTTCAGGATAATTAAAGGAACACACACACACACACACACACACACACACACAAACTGTGACCCTGGAGTTAAACTATTGTTTACTCGAGATCCCTCAGTTGCTATGGAGACGAAGCCTTGATTCTCAGGGGAGTAGAGACAGTGAGAGGAGGAAGATTTGATGAACAGGAGAAAAACATTTCTCGGAAAAGGTGAAGAAAGAGTGAAGGCTCAAAGTAATATATGGCATCGAAGGTAGCAAATGAATACATTCTCACGGTGATGTTATAGCCAGTATTCTGAAGAAGAAAACATTCTTGTAAGACGCAAAAAGCTGTACTTTATAAAAGATCAGCCTCTAATCATGCTCACATATCTGTCACACATTCCCATATTCAGTGCTGTTTCTCATAAACCACTTTATAATTCTCTAAAAAAAAAAGTATATGTTCTGTTTTTTGAGTTGCATGATAAATATTATGACCATCACAGACTGAGTGCACATAATAGGACATTTTATTATGCATGCAAATGTAGCCACTCCAGAGGAAACACTTATAAGAGGAACGAACTCTCTAGCGACCACAGATTTTAGAGAGCTGAGCTGACATTAGGCTGAAATCCTCTTCCAAAACAATTTATGCTGATGGTACAGGACAGTTTTCTGTGGTACATCCACTGGAACAAAATCCGATCCTTTTCCTTTTAGAGTTCCAGCTTTAGATCAGGTAACATCCCATTCTAGTCTAGCTCACAAGCACCTTTGTATTGCATTACATCTTCCTCCACCCTCAAGTGAAAAAAAAAAATACAGATCCATTGAGAGTCTACTGAACACTAAACACATTATTAAAAGCCCAACTCTCTAATTGAGCACTTACACACAGTAAACGCACACCGATAAATCATTCTGTAGTGCGTATATATTCCCTCCCTCTCCCTCTGTGTGTGTGTGTGTGTGTGTGTGTGTGTGTGTGTGTGTGTGTGTGTGTTGGTGTCCTATTTACAGAAGCTGTCAGGTTGGTAATACTTGAGGCCGGGGCAAGGTCTGCAGCTGAGAGATAACACACAGACAAACATGGACGATTTAAAAGGAACCCCCTTGCCTCACCACCACCCTGTACATACACGGAGTGCAGAATTATTAGGCAAGTTGTATTTTTGAGGATTAGTTTTATTATTGAACAACAACTATGTTCTCAATCAAACAAAAAGACTCATAAATATCAAAGCTGAATATGTATGGAAGTTAGAGTGGGGCGTTTTTAGTTTTGGCCATTTTAGGAGAATATGTATGTGTTCAGGTAACTTTCACTGTGCAGAATTATTAGGCAACTTAATAAAAACCAAATGTGTAGCCATTTCACTTATTTATTTTCACCAGGTGCACTGATATGACAACTCCAGATTTGCAAATAAACATATCTGACATTCAAACAAAACAAAAACAAAATCAGTGACCAATATAGCCACCCTTCTTCATGAGGACACTCAAAAGCCTTCCATCCATAGATTCTGTCAATTTCTTTATCTGTTCACGACCAACATTGTGTGCAGCAGCAACCACGGCCTCCCAGACGCTGTTCAGAGAGGTGTACTGTTTTCCCTCTTTGTAGACCTCACGTTTTATAATGGACCACAGGTTCTCTATGGGGTTTAGGTCAGGTGAACAAGGGGGCCATGTCATTATTTTTTTCACCTTTCAGACCTTTACTGGCTAGCCACGCAGTGGAGTATTTGGACGCATGAGATGGAGCGTTATCCTGCATGAAAATCATGTTCTTCTTGAAAGATGCTGACTTTTTCCTATACCACTGCTTGAAGGTTTCTTCCAGGAACTGACAGTAGGTCTGGGAGTTGAGTTTGAGTCCATCCTCAACTCGAAAAGGTCCAACAAGCTCGTCTTTGATGATACCAGCCCATAGCAGTACTCCACCTCCACCTTGCTGGCGTCCGAGTCGGAGTGGAGCTCTGTGCCCATTACTGATCCAGCCACAGGCCCATCCATCTGGCCCATCAAGAGTCACTCTCATCTCATCAGACCACAGCACCTTAGAAAAATCAGTCTTAAGATATTTCTTGGCCCAGTCTTGACGTTTTATCTTGTGTGCCTTACTCAGTGGTGGTCGTTTTTCAGCCTTCCTTACCTTGGCCATGTCCCTCAGTATTGCACACCTTGTACTCTTTGACACTCCAGGAATGTTGCAACTCTGGAATATGGCAGAACTGGATGCTAATGGCTGCTTGTTAGCTTCACGCTTGATTTTCCGCAGATCATGTGCAGTTATTTTGCGCCTTTTTTTTCCCCACATGCTTCTTTCGACCCTGTTGACTATTTGCAATGAAACGCTTGATTGTTCGGTGATCACGTTTCAACATCTTCGCAATTTCAAGAGTGCTGCATCCGTCTGCAAGACATCTCACAATTTTAGACTTTTCAAAGTCTGTCAGATCTCTCTTCTGACCCATTTTGCCTGAGGAAAAGAGGTTGCCTAATAATTATGCACACCTGATATAGGGTGTTGATGTCATTAGACCACACCCCCTCTCATTACACAGATGCACAGCACCTGATATACTTAATTGGTAGTAGGCTTTCAAGCCTAAACAGCTTGGAGTGGGACAACATGCATTAAAAGGATGTTGTGGTCAAAATACTCACTTGCCTAATAATTCTGCACTCAGTGTGTATATATATATATATATATATATATATATATATATATATATATATATATATATATATATATATACACACACACACACACACACACACACACACACACACACACACAGTACTGTGCAAAAGTCTTTGGCACATGTAAAGAAATGCTGTAGGCCAAAAATGGCTTAAAAAATTATGAAATGAAATCTTTCAACATTTAACAAAAGACTATAAACAGCAATAATCCATAACAAATGAAACAAAGTCGATATTTGATGTGAGACGACCATTTGCTTAAAAAACAGTAGTCTGAGGTACAGTGAGTGCAGTTTTATAAGGAAGTGAGCTGTAGGTTTTATTGAACATCTTGCAGAACCAGCCACAGTTCTTCTGGACGCTTTGTCACACTCGCTTCTTAATTTTGCACCAAAACCCAGTAGCCTTCATTATGTTTTCTTTTTTAATCTGAAAAGTGCTCTCTCATGTAATATGCTGCTCAGATACAAACATTTATTTCTGTAACATTTAATTTTGTGCTGGAAAACGAACGTTTGGACTCTAAAATGTTTTTGTACTGACTCGATTATGTAGAAGTCATAAAATGGAAATCTATAACAAAGTTTGTATGAAAAAAATAAGGTGCCGAAGACTTTTGCACAATACTGTATATTTGAAAAAGCTTTAACCAATGGCTAATTATATACTAACATTAAACATTTAAATAATGAAAATATTGGGAAAAGCAGGAAAAAAGTGTAGTGTTAACATACCAGATTAACTGTCACAGCTGGACTGTGCAGTCAAATTTTCAGCAACTTGCAGGTCAGATTCTTAATATTTAATTAACTTTTTTCCTGAGGTCGAAAATCTACCATCTGCTTGTTTTTTTAATCGGCGACTAAAAGTACACGTTACATTACAGGCATTTAGCAGATGCTCTTATCCAGAGCAACGTACAGCGTACCCAGAACAGCCTGGGGAGCAGTTGGGGGTTAGGTGCCTTGCTCAAGGGCAATTCAGCCATTCCTGCTGGTTCAGGGAATCAAACTGACATCCTTTTGGTCCCGATGCTACGTCTCTAACCATGAGGCCATGGCTTCCCTCACAGTCTGATCTTGGAGAAACAACTGTTTTCCTGTGTCAGGCACACAAAATCTTTGATCCAGTGGTTGAATTTAGATGAGAGTTTGTTTTCCATTAGAATAATCTGCCTAATTATGAGAGTCACATATGCCAAGTTCTTCCACAGTAAACAGTGTAAGGAAATTAAAAATGATTTTTAAAAAAATAGCAAAAATGCAATTAAACATTCTGTGTTATGCATATACTAGTAAATACTGAATAGGGTGCATCAGTTGCCCCCTAAAAATGAAAAGTTCCTCCGATCATGATGCATTTTTGTTTTTATGTTCCTTTTGGTAAGAAAACACACTGGGTGAAATATTTTGACAAAATTCAAAAGTTTAATGGTGGCACCAGGAGCTCAAAGTTATGGAAAAAGCTGCTATTTTATGATTTTTATGACAAAATTTCGATCACTTTTCATGAAACATTATGGCACCTTATAGAGTATACCAAATATCTTAGATACACATTTTTAGTACATATTCTAAATATATTATCAAGCACAGTTTGAGTTTTAGCTGTTCATTGAATTATTGTTCAACTACTTTTAAACAATACAAATGTATTATGAATCACATTAATGCTTCTCAATCCCTTGCAAAGGTTCTTAACATGATCTCTGGCTCACAAGAAATCAATAAATGGAGTCCAACATTGTGATTCAAACCTTATGCGAAAACATAAAATAAGCGTTTTTGGCAAAAAATGAACCTCATGGTGCCACCATTAGACTTTTGAATATGATCAAAAAATTTTACAGGTTATTGGTGAAAAGGAACACCCAAACAAAAATGCATCAGATTTTATGAAAGTGAGGGCAACTGATGCACCCTAATACTGAAGGCAAGTTGACTTCAATTTTGGATCAAAATGGCAAGAGGAAAAGATCTAAGTCACAGTGACTAAAGTACAGTAAGATCTAAAGGAAAGATATCAGTGCATGTGGCTGGAAATCAGGGGTGTAAAATACTTGAGCTACTTTGTTATTTCAGTTAAGTATTTACTTTGTGCATTACTTAAGCCCAGGGAAATTCCTCTGCATTTAACCCATCTGAATTAGTGAACACACACACACACTAGTGCAGCCATGCTACAGCGCCTGGGGAGCAGTTGAGGGCTTAGGTGTCTTGCTGAAGTGCACTTCAGCCCAAGGCTGTCCCATGTCCTAACTGCATGTCTTTGAACTGTGGGGGAAACTAGAACACCCAGAGGAAATCCATGCAGACACAGGCAGAACATGCAAACTCCATACAGAAAGGCCCCCGTCAGCTGCTGGGCTTGAACCCATAACCTTCTTGCTGTGAGGCAACAGTGCTAACCACTACACCACCGTGCCACCCACATTATTATTGAAATTGAAAACTTGTACTTTTATTTCTAAGACACACTTCCAACAAACATACTTTTTATTCATTACACTTTTATTTCAACCTTCAAAGTACTCATTACAAAATCTGAAGGCCTCTTCATTTCTCAATGCTTATACGCTATACTGTATATCAATCAAATAGGGTCAATTTATTTATTGAGTCCATCCATGATCTATAGCCGCTTATCCTGTTCTACAGGGTCGCAGGCAAGCTGGAGCCTATCCCAGCTGACTATGGGCGAGAGGCGGGGTACACCCTGGACAAGTCACCAGGTCATCGCAGGGCTAACACAGAGACAAACAACCATTCACACTCCCATTCACACCTACGGTCAATTTAGAGCCACCAATTAGCCTAACCTGCATGTCTTTGGACTGTGGGGGAAACCGGAGCACCCGGGGGAAACCCACACAGACACGGGGAGAACATGCAAACTCCACACAGAAAGGCCCTCGCCAGCTGCTGGGCTCGAACCCAGGACTTTCTTGCTGTGAGGCGACAGTGCTAACCACTACACCACCATGCCGCCCTATTTATTGAGTCATAGCTGATAATTCTTATTTTGAATGCTGTTTGTCAGATTGCCAGCAAACCTAAGTGGAATTCCCATATTGACACATATAGACCTAATGACTGCGGTGCATTCAGCTATCATACTTTAACTTCAAATGGTCAAAATGACTGCTGTGATTATTATGGAATTTATGTTTTAGGAGTGAAAACAATATGTAAAAATTATTAAATGCTAACTAGAAAACATCAAATTATTAAGTGGAAATAATGATATCTCTCATTATCTCTAGCCGCTTTATCCTTCTACAGGGTCGCAGGCAAGCTGGAGCCTATCCCAGCTGACTACGGGCGAAAGGCGGGGTACACCCTGGACAGGTCGCCAGGTCATCACAGGGCTGACACATAGACACAGACAACCATTCACACTCACATTCACACCTACGGTCAATTTAGAGTCACCAGTTAACCTAACCTGCATGTCTTTGGACTGTGGGGGAAACCGGAGCACCCGGAGGAAACCCACGCGGACACGGGGAGAACATGCAAACTCCACACAGAAAGGCCCTCGCCAGCCCCGGGGCTCGAACCCAGGACCTTCTTGCTGTGAGGCGACAGCGCTAACCACTACACCACCGTGCCGCCGAAATAATGATATATTAAGTCAAAAATAATGACTTGGCATTTTTTTTAAACATGTGGTTCAAGTGTTCTGTAAGGTGTGGCAGGGTGCATTATCCTGCTGAAAAAGGTCACTGCCATTAGGAAATACTGTTGTGATGAAGCAGTGTACTAACCACTGCATACCAGTAACACTGCAAAACACCTGCTGTTTTGGAGATGCTCTGACCCTTGTCAAGCTCGCTCTGATCCTGATGCTTGCCCATTTTTCCTGCTTCCAACACGTCAACTGAGAACTGACTGTTCTCCTGCTGTCCAATATATCCCACCCCTTGACAGGTGGCATTGTAACAAGATAATCAATATTATTTCCTTCACCAGTCATTGGTTTTAATGTTATGGCTGATTGATGTGTATACTCAAAGCAGATGTTTTATTTACAGTTTGCAAGTTTGGGGTTTAAACTAAATTATAAAAAGTAGAATAATTTAGTTTACAAGCTGAAGTGTCTTGATAAAACAGAGATAACAGCAAGAAACCACAACTAACAGAATCCCACTATGCATTATTCCCAATCATTTTTCTACCATCTCTTGCTATAACACAAGTCTTTGTCAACTCACATTCTAAAAACCCAGCCCAGTTAACATGATTACCTTCCAAATAATAATAATAATTAAAGCCGCTAGCGGCCTTGACGGGCCCTCGCACATGTGGTTCCGCAACCCAGGACATCCCGCCACCCAACAAAACAGTCACATGTCATATATTCATCAAATGTTCAAAGGTGATGTGCATGTTGCAAATGCCATGACTGCTTGACGGATGAGAGATAGACAGACAAAGACTGTAAGTGTGTGTGTGTGGTGTGAAAATGTACATTTATGTATGTACAAAACTATACATATGTCTCCTCCTTATTTCTATCTCACGCTGTAATCTTAAGTCATCTTAGCTTTCCTGTGTCTGCAGTGTGTGTGTGTGTGTGTGTGTGTGTGTACATGCAGAGTTTTATGTCTGCAACAAAATGCACAATGATGGCAGGTCACTAATATATAGATTTAGGCACTGCCTAAAAGCGGAGCTCCCGTCTGTTTCTGGGTTGTAGAATTTTCTTATATCCTAGCCAGTCTCTTTTGTTTTATTTCTTTACTGGCTAGCACTGGCCACTAGGCGGTGTGTATGACTGGTAATTACTAACACTGGCCACTAGGCGGTGTGTATGACTGGTAATTACTAACACTGGCCACTAGACGGTGTGTATGACTGGTAATTACTAACACTGACCACTAGGCGGTGTGTATGACTGATAATTACTAACACTGGCCACTAGGCGGTGTGTATGACTGGTAATTACTAACACTGACCACTAGGCGGTGTGTATGACTGATAATTACTAACACTGACCACTAGGCGGTGTGTATGACTGGTAATTACTAACACTGGCCACTAGGCAGTGTGTATGACTGGTAATTACTAACACTGACCACTAGGTGGTGTGTATGACTGATAATTACTAACACTGACCACTAGGCGGTGTGTATGACTGGTAATTACTAACACTGACCACTAGGCGGTGTGTATGACTGATAATTACTAACACTGACCACTAGGCGGTGTGTATGACTGGTAATTACTAACACTGACCACTAGGCGGTGTGTATGACTGATAATTACTAACACTGACCACTAGGCGGTGTGTATGACTGGTAATTACTAACACTGGCCACTAGGAGGTGTGTATGACTGGTAATTACTAACACTGGCCACTAGGCGGTGTGTATGACCGGTAATTACTAACACTGGCCACTAGGCAGTGTGTATGACTGGTGGTACACGCACACGGACAAACCACAAAAAATCGACTCGATGGGTTTACCATTTTTTCTTAGGTATGGTGCTCCGCTGGAGCTCCGCTATTATTGTGTGTGCATGTGTGTGTCTGTTTGTCAGAGGGAGAGAGAGAAAGTGTGTGTGTGAAAAAGAGTGTGCTCATAGATGTTGCGTGTGCATGTGAGCGCATACTTGTGAGAGAGTGTGTGTATGCATAAATATGCATCTGACTGTGTGTGTATGAGTGTGCACAGAATTGTATATGTTATATCGTCAGACTCATGATATCCAATATTTTGTAAAGTTTCAGATCAATCCATCAATGAATTGAACATTTTCCCCCTATTTCCTGCTTGGCCAGATGGTGGTGCTGTGCTAGGCATCTGAATTACACATGTGAATATCATCACAATCATAATACACAATATTTTGTAAAGTATCAGACCAATCAGTTAAGGCATTGCCAATTTCTGGCACATTTCCTGCTTGGCCAGGTGGTGGCGCTATAACAGGCAGGCCCATTGGGCATCAGGTTATCATAATAATCATAATATCTACTGAAGTAAGAAGTGTCCGACCATACAGTCAATGCACTGTGGCTTTCTGACACGTTTCCTGTTTATGTGGCAAGATATTAAAATTATAAGGCCATTTCAACATATTACAAGATATCAAAAATCCCTTCGCAATTTAATATCAGCGACATCTTGGCATCACGTATAACAAATTTCACATGAATCTCATGAACCGTCTAGGAGGAGCATGTTAAAATTCATCATGTGTCAAAACACACATTCAAAACCCTATTCTTTCCTTGGCCAGTTGGTGGCGCTATACCAGACAGGCCCATAATGGCTAAAGAGTATCAGAATCAGATTACAAGATATCAAGTTCAACATTCAGCAATATCTTGGCATATTATATGTTATAATATTTCAACATATTACAACATATCAAAAATCCCTTAGCAATTCAACTTCAGCAATATCTTGGCATCATGTTTGCCAAGTTTGACATGAATTTGATGAACCGTCTAGGAGGAGTACGTTAAAAATGACCATGTGTAATTTCACTCCAAATGGCCTGATGACATCATTCCAAAGTTCTACCCATTCATTTCAATAGGAAATGGAAAAAGGGGTGCTATGAAGTCCCTGGGCCATGCCTGGGGCCAAAAGTCTGTGGCTGAGTAGCGAGGACAATGACTGATGTGTGTATCGAATTTCATGAGTTTTCATGCATGGGAAATGCCTCAAATAAGGCCAAACGCGACAGAAAAAAAAAATCCTTCGAAAAACAATAGGGTCTTCACACCATTCGGTGCGCGGGCCCTAATAATAATAATAATAATAATAATAATCCTTCGAAAAACAATAGGGTCTTCACACCGTTCGGTGCTCGGGCCCTAATAATCGAGACCGTCAATGATGGCATAGCTCACTCCGGCCCCGTGTAGTCCAGAAGAAATGATCTAAAGTGGGCCACCTTGCACAATAAATGTTGCAAGCTACATACACTATATACAAGCTATATATAGAAGCTATATACACCCTAGGAATACCAACCTATTTGCCAGAAAGAATCCAAAATGGTGAGGAATTGACTGAGAAGAAGCGATTTTTGTTGGACTGCTCATTAAGGCTTAATTAGTCCATAACTTCATTAATAATTGTAATTAAGCAAATCTGGGTAAAAGTTATATGCACCCTAGGTACCCCTACCTTCATGCCAGAAAGAATCAAAATCGTTGAAGAATTGAGGCAGAAGAAGTGGTTTGGGTGGAAATGCTCGTTAGGGCTTAATTACTCCATATCTTCAGTATTATGCAAATTTGGGTAGAAGCTATACACACCCTAGGCAGACCTACCTTCCTGCCAAAAAGAATAAAAAAAATCGGTGAAGAATTGAGAGAGAAGCAATTTTCATGAAATGTGGACGACACCAGACAGACGACGGACACTGGACAACACATGATGGCATAAGCTCATTGTCTGTTGGCCGGATGAGCGAAATATAATAATAATAATAATAATAACCCAATTCCAAAAAAGTTGGGACGCTGTGTAAACTGTAAATAAAAACAGAATGTGATAATTTGCAAATCATGGAAGCCCTGTATTTCATTGAAATTAGTACAAAGACAACAGATCAAATGTTGAAACTGAGAAATTTTGTTGTTGTTTTTTTAAATATATGCTCATTTTGAATTTGATGTCAGCAACACATTTCAGAAAAGTTGGGACAGGGGCATGTTGACCACTGTGTTGCATCACCTCTACTTTTAACAACACTCTGTAAACGTTTGGGAACTGACGAAACCAATTGCTGTAGTTTTGAAAGAGAAGTGTTGTCCCATTCTTGCCTGATATACAATTTCAGTTTCTCAACAGTTCGGGGTCTCCTTTGTCATAGTTTGTGCTTCATAATGCGCCAAATGTTTTAAATGGGAAACGAGTCTGGACTGCAGGCAGGCCAGTTTAGCACGTGGACTCTTTTACTACGGAGGATGCAGTTTTAATATGTGCAAAAAGTGGTTTGGCATTGTCTTACTGAAAGAAGGAAGGCCTTCACTGAAAAAGATTTTGTCTGGATGGCAGCATATTCCCCTGAAATGTGTTTATATCATTCAGCATTAATGATGCCTTCCCAGACGTACAAGCTACCCATGTCATGTGCACTAATGCACCTTCATACCACCACAGATGCTGGCTTTTGAACTGTGCACTGATAACAAGCCGGATGGTCCGTCTCCTCTTTAGCCTGGAGGATGTGGTATACATGATTTCTAAAAAAGAATTTCTACTTTTGATTCATCAGACCTCGGGACAGTTTTCCACTTCGCCTCAGTCCAGTGTAAAAGAGCTCAGGCCCAGAGAAGGTGGCGGTGTTTCTGGATATTGTTTATATCTGATTTTAACTTGCATTTGTGGATGTAGTAATGAACTGTTTTCACAGACGATGGATTTCTGAAGTGTTCCTGAGCCCATACAGTGATTTCCACTACAGACACGTGTCTGCTTTAATGCAGTGTTGCCTGAGGGCCTGAAGATCACAGGCACCCAATGTCATTTTCAGCCTTGTCTCTTGCATACAGAGATTTCTCCGGATTCTCTGAATCTTTTAATGATATTATGGACCATAGATGATGTGATCCCCAAATTCTTTCCAATTGTACAATGAGGAGCGTTATTCTTAAATTGTTGCACTATTTGACCATGCAGTCTTTCGCAGAGCATTGAACCCCTCCCCATCTTTACTTCTGAGAGACTCCGCCTCTCTGGGATGCTGTTTTTATACCCAATCATGTTACTGATGTGTTCCCAATTAACTAAATTAGTTTTTTGTTGTTGTTGTTGTTTGTTTTTTTTGCATTACACAACTTGTTCAGTCTTTTGTTGCCCCTGTCCCAACTTTTCTGAAACATGTTGCTGACATCAAATTCAAAATAAGCATATATTTAAAAAAAAAAACAATAAAATTTATCAGTTTCAACATTTGATGTTTTCTTTGTACTGTTTTCAACTAGAAAAGCACTCGGAGAGCGCAGACCTCTGCCAAGAATCCTTTAAAAAAATCCGGGATCCAGAAGGTGATCCGGATCACCGGCAAAATTTAATGGATTGTTACTTGTGCCCAGTCACACCTCTGGAAAAAATTTCAGAGCAATCCGTTCATAGCTTTTTCTGTAATGTTGCTAACAGACAAACCAACGCTACCGAAAACATAACCTCCTTGGCGGAGGTAATTAAATATAGGGTTTCTGTGATTTGCAAATCAGAGCATTCTGTTTTTATTTATGTTTTATAGAGTGTCCCAACTTTTTTGGAATCGAGGTTGTAATCTCATCTCATTAGCTCTAGCCGCTTTATCCTGTTCTACAGGGTCGCAGGCAAGCTGGAGCCTATCCCAGCTGACTATGGGCGAACAGCAGGGTACACCCTGGGCCGACACATAGACACAGACAACCATTCACACTCACATTCACACCTACGGTCAATTTAGAGTCACCAGTTAACCTAACCTGTATGTCTTTGGACTGTGGGGGAAAATGGAGCACCCGGAGGAAACCCACACGGACAGAACATGCAAACTCAGCACAGAAAGGCCCTCGCCGGCCACGGGGCTCGAACCCGGACCTTCTTGCTGTGAGGCGACAGCGCTAACCACTACACTACCGTGCCGCCCGGGGTTGTAGTAATAATAATAATAATAATCTGATACTGCTAGGCAAACACAGAGACAGTATTCACTGTTCGTATAGGAAACACACTTTTATGTCGGCAACGTCCAGCTACTCATTTCAGCTGTCCCTTGTCCCACCTGTTCCTAGTCATCATATTAGTGAATAAGAGCTGGCTGCGTTGCAATTTTGGCCTGAATCAGTGAGGTGCACTAACCCCCTCTAGCTCTCACTCTCCATACTTAGAAATGTGAAACCGCATCAATAAAACATCAGCTCTATGAATAAAACATGAACCACTGCTCAAGACACAGCAAAGTGGTGCGTTTATATCGGGACACACAGCATCAGCTGAATCCCCTGTGCATGGAATGAAACTGATTCAATGAGCGTTTAAGAAGTCTGTCCGCATGGGATACTGAGATCCAGCCATGAGTCTGTGGAAAGCTAGCAGTGATGTTCTCGATGTCCTCACTTAAATCTTAATGTATTAATATTCATCATAGCGTCTAATTAGGAGAATCATGTTTTATTAACAAAAATGCATTAAATTAAACGGTTTAAAATGACTTTAAAGCTCATGATTATCCAAAAATATCTGTGACCATGTGAGAGCATAATAATGTATATGCAACCCACTACAATTTGTGCTACAAGTGAGACATCCCAGCACGCTGCTCTTTACAAGAGACAGAATTACCAGAAACAAGCTATATGGATGAGATTATGTGCGTGTGTGTGTGTGTGTCAGAGACAGAGAGAAAAAGAGAGAGATCTTACAGCATAAAACCTCTCCCTCTCATCCATCAATGGCTGACTCATTTTCCAGTGCCAACACTTCCATTTGGAGCTATACTATCTCACACACAGACACACACCTCTGACTCATGTTCCCATACCGTGGGGGAGGCAGAAAAGGAGAGTGCTTACTCAGTCCCTGAACACTACAAGTGCGTTTACCGATTAGTCATGTCTGACCCTTAGATCTGACTGTGAAGGTTGCGAGGAAAGAGCTTTCTTTGGGCTTAAGGGATCTCCATGGCAACAGTACTACTATTAAGTGAAATATTAATTAAATGTAATATCAAATAATGAAAGCTACATGCATACCTAAAAAATAACACTGTTTCAGGTCATAATAGCATAACTTCTCTTCCAGAACAGTTTATGTTCTTGGTGCTAATTAATCCGAGTCTCTAATATTTCAGAATTAGTCTTTTATTCATTTGGAACCAAATGTACACAATTCCAGTGTACAGTCCCCTCTGAAAGTATTGGAACAGCAAAGCCAATTCTTTTATTTTAGCTGTGCACTGAAGACATTGGGGTTTGAGATCAAAAGATGAATATGATCAGAATTTCAGATTTAATTTCCTGTTATTTACATCCAGATGTATTAAACACCTTGACAACATGGCACTTGACAACATTGGTGTGGCAGACCACTCAATTTTTTTAGGTGAGTAAAAGTATAGGAACAGACAGTCTTAAAGAAAATTAAAGTAAACAACACTATTATTTGGTTGCATGTCCCTTTCTTGCAATAACCGCCTCAAGCCTACTGGCATCACCGAACTGTTGCATTCTTCTGTTTTGATGCTTTCTAAGGCTTGTACCACAACTTCTTTCAGTTGTTTGTTTTGGGGGTTTCTCCCTTCAGTCTCCTCTTCAAGCGGTGAAGTGCATGCTCAATAGGGTTAAGGTGTATGTGATTGACTTGGCCAGGCTAAAACCTTCAACCCGATGAAGTCCTCTGTCATGTTGGCAGTATGCTTTGGGTCATTGTCTTGCTGCATGATGAAGTTCCTCCCAATTAGATTGGATGCGTTTGCCTGTAAATTGGCAGACAGAATGTTTCTGTTGGCTTCTGAGTCTTTTCTGCTGCTAACATTATGAGTTACATGTTCAGTAAAGTTTAGTGAGCTCATTCCAGAAGCAGCCGCACAAGCCCATGTCATGACACTACCTCCACTGTGCTTGATTGATGACCTCATATGTTCTGGATCATGAGCATGTCCTTTCTTTCTCCACACTTTGACCTTTCCATGACTGTGATAGAGGTTAATCTTGGTTCCAGAACTTTTGTAGCTCATCTCTGTCAGAATCACTTCTGATTTTTATTGCTGATGAGTGGTTTGCGTCTTGGAGTATCTCCTCTATATTGCCGCTGTCCGAGTCTTCTTCAAATGGTGATACCTTCACTTCTGCCCTATGGAGGTTGTTGGCGATGTCAGTGGCTGTTTTTCTTCACAGCTCTCATAATGTTTCCGTCATCACCTGCTGTAGTTTTCCTTGGCTGGCCTGTTTGATGCCTGGTTGTTAGTACACCAGGGGCTTCTTTCTTTTTCAGGACAATTTAAATTGTTGTATTAGCTATTCCCAATGCTTACGCAAAGACTCTGGTCAATTTTCCCTCTTTCCTCAGCTTCAAAATGGCTTGCTTTTCTCCTATAGACAGCTCTGTGGTCGTCATGTTGGTTTATCTTTTTTAACAACAAATGCAGTCTTCAATGGCAAAATCCAGGGCTCACACAAAAAATAAACATTCAGAGCTATTAATTCTTTAAACAATCAATCAATCTAACAGGGCACACCTGGGCAACAAGAAACATCTGTCAGTTACGTTCTAATATTTTTGTTCACTAAAATAATGGGTGGGTTCAAACAAAAGGTGCCATAATGTAAGCTGTTTAACACATCTATATGTAAATACCAGGAAATGAAAGCTGACATTTTGATCTATCATCTCATATTCATCTTTTCCACGTCTTTAGTGTATAGGGGAAAAAAAAGGTTTTGGTCAAAATGATTTTTTTTTTTAAATAGATACACTTCCAAGCTTCCAAAAATGGTTTTACTTGGGACAAGAATCAGTATGATATTTCATGCACTAGCCCACAAACAGACTGTTATGTTACACCACAGTAAATGTGTATCAGATTTTCAGTGCTGTATTTGATCAGTAGTTGCTGATTGAGTAACGTAGTAACTGCTGCTAATACAGGTCGTGTGCCTGAGTACTGAGAGAGCAAATTATTTGAATGTGATAATAAAGTGTTGACATGAAAAATAAGCATGTTTTTATGTTAGTACCCATGATCAGAAACAGAGGGTCAAAGAGTATGGCTAGAACAATAGTGATAGTATAATAAAACACAAACTGGGGATCAATAATAAGAAAAACCGGGAAATTGCCTGTTCCAATGTATTACCTCAGTGCAGTGATTAAATTATAACATGATTTATGCTCCAGATTAGGCCAACCTATATTCATTAGCACGGGGAAAAAATTATAATAGAAGAGAAATTCATACAATAAACATTCTAAATATGGAATATATAAGCAGCATGTGGCATTATAAAGTCTTGCAATATTATGCCTTTAATAAATAATGTGAATAGAAACATCCAGTGCATTGTGGTTCACACTTAGCATTCAATGTTTGAGTCAGTTTCGCAAATAAAAATGCAAAATGTTCCATACAGGTTATCTGTATTCTTCTTTTTCCTCTCAATCCATTCAGAACTAGAAGGGCCCAGTAGAGTGCATACCTCGGCCAAACCACATATGATCAACATCAAAATCAAATCACTTGAACCTAGGATAATACTAAAGCTGTACACCAGACTTTATCAAAATCTGTTCAATACTTTTTGAGTTATATTGGGAACAGACAAAAAATAGCCTCAATGAGGCTGTAGCTCATACCGGCCAAGACACCCATAAACTCGTAAATATGACAGGTGGCGCCACCACCTTGACAATTTTTATGCGCACCCACTTGGGGAACACTGTATGTGAGTTTGATCAAAATCTGATCAATCCTGTAGGAGGAGTAGCAATTCTTGTAAATTGTGGACAGACGATGATGACGACAGATGACGATGGATGACGGACGGACGGACGACAAACAGACAGACAACACGTGATCGCATAAGCTCATCCAGCCTGGCCTGCTACTCAAATACTTGAGTAGTTGTACTTCATTACTATGCTTAAGTACTGTTTTTGCTTATTTATACTGTAGCATTTTGGTGCAGTGGTTAACACTGTTGCCTCACAGCAAGAAGGTTCCGGGTTTGAACCTCATGGCCAACAGGGACCTTCCTGTATGGAGTTTACGTGTTCTGCCCTGTCTGTATGGGTTTAATCCCACTGCATAGACATGCAGATTAGGTAAAATGTGTTGAACTTGTATGTTGCTCTGGATAAGAGCGTCTGCTAAATTAACGTAAGGGTTGTTTTACAATCAGGGTACGCAAGCTAAAAATCACATTTAACACTTATTATCTTCAATATCAAAAGGCTTGACTAAATAAACTTGGTTGTTTATTGTAGCCCTGTGATAGCTCTATTTACCATGCAAAAAAAAAAATTTGGTGATACCGTTATTTTTGGTGACTGTATGACAATATATGTCATATTTAGCAAAATTACTCGTGTCATTTAGAAAAAGTGCTTTTTTGACCACAGGTAGCTCCAAAAGGGATGCACTTACATCATTCTTTATACCATAAAACAAATATTTGGTTCCATATCATTGGAAACATAGTTAAGTTTTAATGTTGAATGCCAGTAAGTTTTCAGACTATTTTGATCAAATTAGTATGTAATTGTGTCAAAAAAAAGTCCTCTCCGAGACAGCTAATTTTTCAATATAAAATAACATATCTAAAATTATTATTTTCATCCTAAAATGTGGTCAAAATATTGGGACATAAATATTAGACACAACTAACACAAAGCTTACAGCCTTATATTTAAAAGCACTATGGAAGTAGTGGATTCTCATCTCATCTCATTATCTCTAGCCGCTTTATCCTTCTACAGGGTCGCAGGCAAGCTGGAGCCTATCCCAGCTGACTACGGGCGAAAGGCGGGGTACACCCTGGACAAGTCGCCAGGTCATCACAGGGCTGACACATAGACACAGACAACCATTCACACCTACGGTCAATTTAGAGTCACCAGTTAACCTAACCTGCATGTCTTTGGACTGTGGGGGAAACCGGAGCACCCGGAGGAAACCCACGCGGAGAACATGCAAACTCCACACAGAAAGGCCCTCGCCGGCCCCGGGGCTCGAACCCAGGACCTTCTTGCTGTGAGGCGGCAGCGCTAACCACTACACCACCGTGCCGCCCCGTAGTGGATTCTGAATTGTCAAAAAAAAAAAATGTCCTTTCCGAGAATCACTTCATTTGTTTCTCCCATCTTATAGCAGATTACACAAAACTACCATACACATATGTCAAAAAATTACCTGAAATCTGTTCTTTAACTTGTCCTTCACTTAAAAATTGGTACAAGAACCAGTTTGAATCGATTTGAATTTTGGACCCCTGTGACACAAACTTTGTACCCTGATTGTAAAACAACCAGTAATGTAATATAAACTGTGCTCTTACAAACATTTCCAAGAAGACATTTTACTCCTTTTTAATTTAGACCGTCAGTGTACTCTTTGCAAATCCAGCCAATGTCTGTACATTACATATCATTTGAATGGGGTCAGTTTAGCAGCGGGCGGCACGGTGGTGTAGTGGTTAGCGCTGTCGCCTCACAGCAAGAAGGTCCTGGGTTCGAGCCCCGTGGCCGGCGAGGGCCTTTCTGTGCGGAGTTTGCATGTTCTCCCCGTGTCCGCGTGGGTTTCCTCCGGGTGCTCCGGTTTCCCCCACAGTCCAAAGACATGCAGGTTAGGTTAACTGGTGACTCTAAATTGACCGTAGGTGTGAGTGTGAATGGTTGTCTGTGTCTATGTGTCAGCCCTGTGATGACCTGGCGACTTGTCCAGGGTGTACCCCGCCTTTCGCCCGTAGTCAGCTGGGATAGGCTCCAGCTTGCCTGCGACCCTGTAGAAGGATAAAGCGGCTAGAGATAATGAGATGAGAATGAGTTTAGCAGCCAATCAAGTTCAATAATGTAGAAAAAAAACCTGTCAAGAATCATAGTAATAATAGGTCTTTTTCCACTTACAAAACCATCAGTGTTATAATTATGATACAAATAAAAACATAAAAAGGCAGCTGGGCGGTGTAGTGGTTAGCACGGTCGCCTCACAGCAAGAAGGTTCTGGGTTCGAACCCAGTAGCCGGCAAGGGCCTTTTTGTGTGGAGTTTGCATGTTGTCTGCGTGGGTTTCCTTCACAATCCAAAAGACATGCAGGTTAGGTTAATATGGGACGGCCTTGGGTTGAGGTGCCCTTGAGCGAGGCACCTAACTCCCAACTGCTCCCCGGGCGCTGTTAGCATGGCTGCCCACTGCTCTGGGTATGTGTGTGTGTTCACTGCTTCAGATGGGTTAAATGCAGAGAGGAAATTTCATAAGTGTGTGATGAATAAAGTTGTGCTTTCTTCTTTTTCTTTCTTAGATGCAATTTTAGTATCACAGTTAAAGTCATTAATTTGGGAATCATTTCCCTAGTGTTCTTTAGGGTTGGGCGGTATCCAAATTTTGATACCTTTAAACCGTCTCTGTGTTTTCCCGAGGTATACGGTATTACCGAGAAAAAAATAATATTTAGTTTCGGCCTACTGTGTAACGTGCGCCTATGCCTCAAATGTACTATTTAAAAGCAGCATAGCGAATTGTGTGCATTGTGGTATGGATTAAGCAGCAAAGTGAATTTTGTGCATTGATGAATGGATTAAGAGATATTTCAAAGCATCACGCAACTCTTCCTTCATCTTGAAAATAGCATTCAACTGTCGTTTACATGTGTGCGTTGAAACGCCATTTGCAGCACTATTTCACCTACTCCATCAAAAAAAAGTACACGATGAGCAGGATCATACCCTTTCAAGCATGGGAAATAAAAAAAGAAAAGAAAAAGAATCAACCAACACCCAAGTCCGTTTAGACTGCGCGATAAACCATATTCTTCAGCGCAAATGAGGCGAACCTAATTCAAATGCGTGATAGCTGCACAAGGCAAAATCATATGGGCCCACGTCATGCCATGGCGGTGAAATTAATAATCAAATGGCCTTACCTTGCTTAAAACGTTGTCTTCATCACATAACTCCTTACAATTATTCCACTTAAATCCATACGGTTTAACACACCCAACAAAGATAGCAAGCGCATTGCTAATTCCCACCAGAAACCGAACAGTTTACGCTACGATGTTTTCTTCCGTTTCTTCAGTAGATGACATTTCAAACGTTTATCACCCACATCCCAAATGTCATACGTTATATTATTTTACCTTGTTGTTACTCATGTAACCTACTCAAAACACAACTCATTGGAGAGATCTCGTGGAAGTGGAGTACCCCAGGCTATGGTGTGCCTTAGGGGACATATTAGATTTTTCGTTTGGTTTGAATCCAAAGTACTGCCACACTGCCGATGTTGTATTTTTTTTTTGCCACTAACTCGTTATCTTGACTTGCCATCTTTCAACCGCGGTCTCAGTCTCTCTTTTTTTTTTAGATAGGACAGTATAGAGAGACAGGAAATGAGCGGGGGAGAGAGAGACGGGATCGGGAAATAACTCTTATCCCTGTCAGACTCCAAAATGTCACGCAGGGTTGCCATGGTAACGACATAAACAACCCTGCACGCGATGAAAACTTCTTTAGGAAATTGATAGAATTAGTGAAAATACGATCACACAGTTATTCGGGATGATCTTCAATTTATTATTTTATATTATGACCTCATGTACTCCATATTTATTTAGATATTATATATTTTTTTAAAATGACGGTAATGAGACCGATACCGTTGGTACTTTTGGATACCTCGGGATACCTTCTTACCGTAATACCGCCCAACCCTAGTGTTCTTACATGTATTATAATTATAATACCTATGATTTGACAGTGGAAAAGGGTCTACTACTACTATCTTTAAGCACCAGGGAAACTGGAGCCTGAAATAGTTTTACTTATTTAATTCCTTTTGTACAAGGCCTTGGCTGCCAGCACTGCCTGACAGCTCTAACCAAATCAATCAAGCCAAGAAGTTCACTTATTGCTTGGTGAAGTACTGATTTCTAGGTGATCCCTCGGGGTTCCTAAAGATCAATTTCAGAGACGCCAAGTGTTGGCTCCCTCTAGGAAAAATATTTTCAGCAGCATGACATGGGGAAAAACAAGCATGACACGCCTCCGAGCTGTGCAATATGATGACTACAAATAAACATTACCATACTTTAGGAAACATTCCCAAAATAGGGTAAGAGAGCATGAATCAGTATTTAGACCTCACATGCTTACATTGTGTGAAACTCACCTTGATGTACAGCACATCCAGAATGTGATACTGTCTGTGTCTCTGTTTGTATCTGTTTAATGCTACAAATATTGCTCCAAAGATTTAAACCTGAAGTGAACGTGGCCTAAACCATAAAGGGTATTCTTTCCTTCTTTTTTCTTTCTTTCTGTTTAAATACCCTACCACTATGTCTCAGAATACACACACAAACACGCACAAAGGGGAAAAACAGAAGTAGAAATGTAAGCACTGTCAGCATGGTCTATGAATTCTGGCTCTGGCAGTTCCTTGACCTCAGCTTGAAGTCATAATGTGTCTCAACTAGAGTTTTGCTCAGGATTATTCATGCAATAACTGTTCATGGGTGGGTTTCCGGCGGCACGGTGGTGTAGCACTGTCGCCTCACAGCAAGAAGGTCCTGGGTTCAAGCCCAGTGGCCAGCAAGGGCCTTTCTGTGTGGAGTTTGCATGTTGTCTACATGGGTTTCCTCCAGTTTCCCCCAAAGACAAGCAGGTTAGGCTAATTGGTGGCTCTAAATTGACCGTAGGTGTGAATGGTTGTTTGTCTCTGTGTCAGCCCTGCGATAACCTGGTGACTTGTCCAGGGTGTACCCCGCCTCTGGGATAGGCTCCAGCTTGCCTGCGACCCTGCGCGGGATAAGCGGTTACAGATAATGGATGGATGGACGGACAATGTTCACATCTGACCAATTGCTCATAGAATATGCACCTGTATTTCCTATATTCTGTTCAGAACAAATTATCTGTTCATTAAGAATAATGTATTCATATTTGGTTATAAGAGCTAAGGATATCTAACTCAGGGGTCCGTGACATGCATTTCTAGAGGCTAAGGGCTTATAATGAAGCCCTGAATTATCTCAAAATCCCCCAGGAACGTGAATAGATACTATGTGCTTTATTAGTAGCTAATAAAAAAAGTTCAGGAAGGAGGAAGCCTTTTGGAACCCTCAGGATCTGTGCACATTTACCCGACCCTGCTGTCCTGTTTTCTAAATATGCCGACTGAACTAAATTGAGTAGTTGGACCTAGCCTCCTTCAGTGAGCCTCCTTCACTGTAGTCCATGTCACACAACCTAATATGTTTAAGAGGAGAAAGACTATGCAAAATTTTGCTTAGACTCCAATAATCCTAGAATAACATCCTGGTTACTGTTCTTTATTTCAGGCTAGAAAAACAACTCTACTGTATATTAGTTAGCTGTTTTATTTGAAGCAAAACAATCCCTTTGAATATTTCTGGTGCTAACATGTTAAACAAAACACAGCCTCTAAAAATCCCACAGGGGATTATTCTGGGTTATAAATGCAAAATCTTGACAATGAATCACATCAACAGTCCTTTCTATTGGTCTCTGTTCGGGAGGGCCAGGCAGCACAGTCACTGAGTCAAAGGATTGTGGGATAGATGCGGCACTTCCTGTGTTGAGGGAGGGTCAGGGTGGGACAGATGTGAGCTTAAAGATAAGGTGGGAAGTAATACGCCCATCGGATAATGTCTTCCTGTTTGTGTTTTGAAGTTCTCATAATTCCTGCATTGCCTTGTAACGGGCATGGTTGCCGAAATGCAAAATCACACAGACAAGCCAGATTTGTTTATCGAGATGCTTAGTTTGGCATAATTAACATCACAGGAATGTTGAGATGTTTGTAATTTGTCTTATAGGAAGTATAACGGTATGCACTAGAGGAAGCCTGTACTATTCCGTTGGGACAGTTTGACTGGAACAGCTAAGAAAACATTACTGTCCAACTAGGGCTGTCACGATACCAATATTTTCACTTTGATACCCATATCAGGTGGAGTATCATGTTTCTTGATACCAGCATAATACTTTACCTCCTCAAAAAATACTTTGGCTATTTTTTTTTTTTTTTATTTTGGGAACATGATACAAGATACAGGCAGCACGGTGGTGTAGTGGTTAGCACTGTCGCCTCACAGCAAGAAGGTCCTGGGTTCGAGCCCAGTGGCCAGCGAGAGCCTTTCTGTGTGGGTTTCCTCCAAAGGCATGCAGGTTAGGTTAATTGGTGGCTCTAAAGGCCTGGTCCCACTGCACTTACGGATGTAAAACGTAAAAAAATCTTTGCCATCCGTTGGAAAACGCTATGCATCCGTTGTGTACTCATTGCATACGTGCTTCATACACTCTATCCATCGAGCATCCGTCCACTGTGATTTCATCCGCACAAAAAGTTTTGAGCTGCACAAAACTTTTAGAACGGATGAACTTTCCGCCGTGTACGATGTAAATCCGCGACATATACGAGCAACAAACGTTCTATGTCCGTTATCATCCGTTAAATGTCTGCTGTATCCTCTCTGCATCCTCTGGGCATCCTCGCAACTCACATCCGCTGCAGCTGAAAACGGAAAGAGGGAGGAAAGATAAGGTACATGAAACGTCTATTCATCGTTAGTAGCACGGAAATAGAAAGGATGTAAGCGTATGCATCTCGTATATAAAGTATTCAAAACGGACAAAGCGTTTATATCTGGGATGTATCTCATATATTTAGGATGTCTGGAGTATGTCTAGAGTATGTAGAAGGACACCTAGCGGACAATCGATATTTTGTATAAAAGGGGGGAGAAAATCATCTGGATCTCAGTACGAGTCGAACAGCCATGGTGTTGATACAAGATGTAGTAGAGATGTATCAATGTAGCCTTCTTCAAAAACGAGATGTAGTAGAGATGTATCGATGTAGCCGCCAGCACGTCTTTCCGCTTTATGCTGACGGCGTGCGTGCTGCATCCCTTTATATCCACGGAGCAGACGCAATTCATACCCCCCGCATGCGCAGTGAACGGTCTGCATCCGATATACATCCGCGCAACATCCCCTTTGTTTCTGTTAGGCGTACGTGATGCATCCCCTTCATCCGCTATGCATCCGCTCTTTCTGCTATGCGTCCGCTTCTCAGTTATCACCGGTAACCCCTTCGGAGCTGTCATCCACTTCCATTCGCTTTCATCCGCTAGGCTTCCGGCTTCCTATGAGCATGCGTTTAACATCCCCGCTATATACTACCCACGTCCGTTCTTTTCCGTTCTGTTTTAGCAAATTTTCGCCAATTTTGTCCATTTCTGGAGCGGATGAAAACGGATAGAGCCACCCCCGAAATTTTGCTCGTCCGCTGTGTCCGTTTTGCATACGTTTTGTGTCCATCGGCCAGTGGGACCGGGCCTTAAATTGACTGTAGGTGTGAATGGTTGTTTGTCCCTGTGTCAGACCTGCGATAACCTGGCGACTTGTCCAGGGTGTACCCTGCCTCTCGCCCATAGTCAGCTGGGATAGGCTCCAGCTTGCCTGCGACCCTGTAGAACAGGATAAAGCGGCTACAGATAATGGATGGATACAATATACTGAATAATATAACAGTGCTTCCGTGTTACAGTGATGGTGCAGTGTCATCCTGCTGTCACATTATAACCGTTGATATTTCAGAGTGGAACTCCTACTAAGTTTCAGTTCCTACTTGATGTCCTTGAGAAGCATTTTTGCAAAGGCATTACACAATGCAATCTACACTTCAGGGAAACATTGGAGAGACCACAGATGGTGAGACCTAATTTACTTTAAACAATCTGGGGGGAAAAAAAAACTACTGATGCTTTAACAGATAAACAGACAAAAGCCGGAGAAAAAGTGGGGAAGAAGGACATTGTCATCCATCTTTCTACCAAACAGTATAATAAACATCAACCATACATTTGTTTAGCTAAGAACTGGAAAGAACCATTTTCTGACTTCAAAAAAAAAAAGAGTATTTTATGTCTGAAGATACAACAGTATAAATCTTTGACTAATGGAGATAATTGACTTGTTTAGAAAACAGTTTCGGAGCCAATACCATTCACTCCACAAACAGGCAAAGTCAAATTAAAGTTGTGGGCGCATCTGTTATGTTAAATCTAAAGATGTTTATCTGCACTGAGCTAGACTTGAAATAATATCCACGAAGTTGAGTAGAGTTCAACATGCAGCATAGAAATCATAGAACTCAAACTTGAATATAGTCTTAAGCATTACTGACACTCATTTTTTTTAATCCCATTTTGTCACAATTTCTCATAAGTGCTAACAACCTGACAGGGTGAAGGCTAATTCTATACAATAAAGCAACAAGAAAACATTCACAAGAAAACGTGTGGGGAAACAGAGCTGAGATTTCAGTGAGGGCGACGAATGACAAAGCAACAACGCAATGAGTCTCATTTCAATTGAGACTTTCCCAATTCTGTGCAAATATTAGGTATGACAACATAAAGTGACAAATCCAAATGATTGGCTCAAATGATTCCTCAGACCACATGGGGACTAATATTACTTCAGTTCCACTTTCACTTTTAGGTCCTACCTGTAATTAGTTCTTGATGAGTTACAAAAATGACAGAAAAACCTGAAAGTGTGGTTTCATCATATCCTAACATCCTATCCTATACAACCCCTCATTAAATGTGTATATTTCATATGTCTGTAAAACATCTCATTATCTCTAGCCGCTTTATCCTTCTACAGGGTCGCAGGCAAGCTGGAGCCTATCCCAGCTGACTACGGGCGAAAGGCGGGGTACACCCTGGACAAGTCGCCAGGTCATCACAGGGCTGACACATAGACACAAACAACCATTCACACTCACACCTACGGTCAATTTAGAGTCACCAGTTAACCTAACCTGCATGTCTTTGGACTGTGGGGGAAACCGGAGCACCCGGAGGAAACCCACGCGGACACGGGGAGAACATGCAAACTCCACACAGAAAGGCCCTCGCTGGCCCCAGGGCTCGAACCCAGGACCTTCTTGCTGTGAGGCGACAGCGCTAACCACTACACCACCGTGCCGCCCTCTGTAAAACATTATTAATAAAATAGAGCTGTCTGCTGAGTGCATGTAGTTAGTACAGTTAGCTTGTTTTGCTAATCTGCAAGATAAGCTAGTAGAGGTCGCTACACACCAGGCTTGTAGTACTCGAGTCCAGGACTCGTACTCGAGTCTGACTTGTGCCCTAATTTTAAGGACACGTAACTTGACTTGGACTTGAGCACTGATGACTCGGACTTGAACTCGGACTCGTGCATGAACTGCATTCGGACTTGTAAATTGAAGACGAGGGCTCTGATTTTTTTCTTTATTTTTTGTAACATGCCATAATAATTTAGCATAAAATATTCATATCTACATTAATTTTTATACTAATTTTGTGCAAGAGAATGCACATTCACCTGTTCGTACATCATGTAGAGGAACAAACTAATGTTAATGGCGCCAAAATGCCTGGAGAGAAGCCCCTAGGATTGTCCGCTTTGCTTATACAGACTTCTTGTGCAGTGGGAAAAAATGCACTGCTGTGTGTTCCATATGTAGAAGAACTATCGAGGAGACGACAGGGACGACCTCGAACTTCGGTGGTGTTTACATTAGACCGTATCCGTATCGTTTTCGTTGCAGATGCACTGTCCGTGCACATTAAAACGCCGGGAAACGACTCCACAGGCGGAACAATTTGAATCCGCCAGGGCCCACGTATTCAACCCAGTACGTATCTGATCCGGTGCTGTGTAAACATTGAGGAACGAGGATACGCAGTGCTGAGCTCTAGCTGACGTCGTCATTGGACAACGTCACTGTGACATCCACCTTCCTGATTCGCTGACGTTGGTCATGCCACGTTGGTCATGTGACGCGACTGCTGAAAAACTTTCCCAGTCCACACCCTGAGCCGACACCGTTGTTTTATAATCCAATGTTACGTTTAGTAACAATTGGACCTCGTCGTCCGTCCATGAAAAAATGGTCTTTAGGCTTGCCATCCTTCCACTTGCAAGTGGTGAGTGACTTGCGCATGCCCGATATGCACTGGGATCATGTGACGTGCCGTCTAATTAGTCATGTGATTAGCGTATCCGTGTATTGGCGTTGCTGTGTACACGGGGAACGGTTTTGTTGCGGGCACAGAAATTTTGTGTGTGTACGCGAATCGTTTTAAAAACATTAATCTGATGATCCGCTGATTCGAAATAATGTAAACAGGGCCTTCAATCGTCATTTGGTAAGACTCCACCCAGAGAAGTAAGTGACACACTATCTTCATTGCTCTGTTGATAGCAGGGCTTGCTGAGCGATGAACTAGCGAGTGTTAACCCTCTCTCATGTTATTTGCCCTGTTGATAGTGGGCGGGGCTTGCTGAGCGATGAACAAGCTTTTTATCTGTAGCCTATTAACTAAAATGGGGCAGTCAAGCAGTAATGTTAGTCCAACACAGTAGCAGAGACGATTTCACACAAAGGCAGCAATAGCGACCGTCAAATGGTGCGGCTGGAGTCTTGGGCCCCGTCCACACGAGTACGTTTTTGTCGAATCCGCATAAATACTTTATCGTTTCGGCCTCGCGTCCAGATGGAGCTGGCTTTTTCGAGGTGTGAAACCGGTATTTTTTGAAAACGGGTACCAGAGTGGGAAAATCCTAAAACGCCGGATAGCCCGGAGTCGTCTGGACAGCGAAGCGGATTTTTTCAGAAACGATGATGTATAAGCCCCGCCTCTCTAACCTTTAACCTCAGCTGCCACCGCTAGACGCGTCATAACAACAGCGGCGGACTACAGGCTTGTGCTCGTACTGCAGAAACAACTCAGTCTATTACGGCTGCTACAACAAAACCTTCTGCTTTTATATTACTGCGAGGAGCAACAAAACTTCTCGTGTTATGAGCTTGTTTTGTAAACAGCGCGTGACCTTTATATGCATGCTCCATGGCTTCTCTTCCGGTTTTAGTGTATTGGTGTGGCGGCGTCACAGCGCCACATACAGGCCTGGCATATGTACTACAGCGTTTTGGGTCGTTTCCAGTGAATCGAAACGACGCCGTGTTTACGGAGATTTTTTTCAAAACAACAGCGTATTGGGTGAGGCTGCGTACTCGTGTGGACGGGGCCTTGTTCTCGGACTCAACTTAAGATTTTCTGTAATGACTTGGTCTTGACTCGGACCTGAACACTGGGGACTCGAGATTGGACTCGGACTCAAGGTTTGGTGACTCGACTACAACACTGCTACACACCCACAAAAGACAAACCACAAGCGACACACATGACTTGACACTTGCTAGTGTGAATGAAGGGTAACACATGTATCCTTCAAGACACGTGCAGCTCTGTCACTGCATCTTTTTGAACTGCTGCTCATGCTATGCCATACTTTCAGGAAACATCTCTCTTCTGTATCCAGGAGCTCACTGACACCAATGAGAGTAATGTCATCTTTCCTACTCAGTACCAGCTTTGGACTCCCAGCCAAGGACATCATCTGTGACATCATCTGTGACATCATCAGGATTTGAACTTACACTCTCCTAATAACAGGCTTTTTATGTTTCACAAATTAACCTGAACATGTACACAGTTTATTATTTTGAGAGCACAAAACTGAGTACACACATTATGAATTCATAACTTTGATTTAGTCTCAATGCTACACAAACTTTAGTTGTGTGCTGTAACTGGGGGGGGGGGGGGGGGGGGATAAAATCACTTAAATCTGCCAATTAATCCAAGTGAAACCCTTACAAACTACATAATTTTGACAGCACAATAATGTGATCTGCAGTCTGTATTTTCTATCCCATGATTTGTTTTTCAAAATCAAAGCCAAGGGTTTATTTTAAAGGGGGTGTTTGAAACAAAGATGACAAACTTGACTACTCAAGAAAAATCCATTAAAAAAAAACATCAGCACCATAACTTTCGTGGGATAAATATTGGCATAATTTTTGGATTATGTACTTGTATGGAAATATTAATATAGACAAGTTGTGCTGCATAATTTACAAAAAAAAAAGAAGTTATGCATGCCAGCAACACCGGGGACAGGTCACCAGTCTATCTATCATGGGGCTAATACCAAAAGAGAGACAGCCATTCACACTCACATTCACACCTACGGGCAATTTAGAGTAGCCAGTTGACCTTGTTGACATGTCTTTAGACTGTGGGAGGAAACTGGAGCACCCAGAGGAACCCACGCCGGCACGAGGAGAACATGCAAACTCTATTGTACACTGAAAGGCCCCAGTCAGCAGCAAGGTTTAAACCCAGAAACTTCTTGCTATGAGGTGACAGTGCTAACCACTGCACCACTGTGCCACCCTTTTCACATTTCATTTTATTTATTTTTAGATAGAACTTTATTGATCCCTTTGGGAGGGTTCCCTCTTGTCAATCGTTGACAGTCCATTTGTGTTTTAGTTTTGTGAAATTGGTGTTATTTATTTATTTGTAACAAAATTATGCAACAGAAATACCCCTGAACTCCAGGTGATTCTCAGTAGCTACTTTTAAAAGCAGATCTCAGATACAACATACAATGCATACATGAATAATAATATTCTTGAACTCTCTAGGTGGTGAACCACCTCCAAACACATTCTGCACCTGAGAAAATATACCAGCTCTTCATTTTAATCTTCAGCCCAAGTCTCTTTCAATTGCTAGCTCTTAGGCCCTGTCCTTGCAGGTACATTCTCATAACAGAGATAAGGCCAGTGACAGGATATGTCCTAAAAGCAAATTTACTTCCAGGAGACACATCATCGCTTGACCTCATGTTCCTGATCCATTTCGCACTTTTCATTTTGGATGTGTGCCAGGCTCGTGTGGTGTGTGTGCAGCCAGCCAGTACTGTTAAAGTGTTGAACGTAATGCAGACTCCAGAGTGCAACAAATCAAACCAAATGCAGTGTAAAGGTAGAAATTATAATGAGAGTCTGAGGAACAGTTGAATGAAAGGACATGTAAGGTCAAGCAATTCTTGTCTATTTTGGGTTAATTAATTTAACTATCTTATTAGTTATGTCCTTTTAGTTATGCTTCTCCTGATTTTTTATTTTTTTAAAGTTTGTTCAAATGCATCTATCATAATTTTCTGTATTGTAATATGTGTAACACAACTGAATATAAGTGACTTATGCAGAGTAGAGATCTGAATGGGAGACCTACTCAGCAGCTGGTTAGGCAGGACCTGCAGGCTTCTCGTCATGGTATCATATGATCCGGTTCTTCCTCCACAGTGCTCATGGTTCTCTGTAGCCAAGAACAGACACACACACACAATTCATATGACATTAAGCCAGATTGGAACTGGAAGACACCAGTCAGCATTACTATCAAATATTGCAATTTAGACATGTGATCGCACTCATCAAGGCAAATGCATGTGCCAGACAGACTCTGATTGCTACCAAACTGACCCAGACATTTGAAATTACGCTGACATACAGTTAGGTCCATATATATTTGGACACTGACACAAATTTTGGGTTTTTTTTTACCTGTTTACTGAAACATATTCAAGTTATAGTTATATAATGGACATTGACATAAAGTTCAGACTTTCAGCTTTCATTTGAGGGTATCCACATTAAAATTGGATGAAGGGTTTAGGAGTTTCAGCTCCTTAACATGTGCCACCCTGTTTTTAAAGGGACCAAAAGTAATTGGACAATTGACTCAAAGGCTATTTCATGGGCAGGTGTGGGAAATTCCTTCGTTATGTCATTCTCAATTAAGCAGATAAAAGGCCTGGAGTTGATTTGAGGTGTGGTGCTTGCATTTGGAAGATTTTGCTGTGAAGAAAACATGCGGTCAAAGGCGCTCTCCATGCAGGTGAAACAAGCCATCCTTAAGCTGCGAAAACAGAAAAAAAACATCCGAGAAATTGCTACAATATTAGGAGTGGCAAAATCTACAGTTTGGTACATCCTGAGAAAGAAAGAAAGCACTGGTTAACTCATCAATGCAAAAAGACTTGGACACCCACAGAAGACAACAGTGATGGATGATCGCAGAATAATTTCCATGGTGAAGAGAAGCCCCTTCACAACAGCCAACTAAGTGAACAACACTCTCCAGGAGGTAGGCGTATCAATATCCAAATCTACCATAAAGAGAAGACTGCATGAAAGTAAATACAGAGGGTTCACTGCACGGTGCAAGCCACTCATAAGCCTCAAGAATAAAAAGGCTAGATTGGACTTTGCTAAAAAAACATCTAAAAAAGCCAGCTCAGTTCTGGAAGAACATTCTTTGGACAGATGAAACCAAGATCAACCTCTACCAGAATGATGGAAAGAAAAAAGTATGGCGAAGGCGTGGTACAGCTCATGATCCAAAGCATACCACATCATCTGTAAAACACGGCGGAGGCAGTGTGATGGCTTGGGCATGCATGGCTGCCAGTGGCACTGGGTCACTAGTGTTTATTGATGATGTGACACAGGACAGAAGCAGCCGGATGAATTTTGAGGTATTCAGAGACGTACTGTGTGCTCAAATCCAGCCAAATTGATTGGTCGGCATTTCATAATACAGATGGACAATGACCCAAAACATAAAGCCAAAGCAACCCAGGAGTTTATTAAAGCAAAGAAGTGGAATATTCTTGAATGGCCAAGTCAGTCACCTGATCTCAACCCAATTGAGCATGCATTTCACTTGTTAAAGACTAAACTTCAGACAGAAAGGCCCACAAACAAACAGCAACTGAAAACCGCTGCAGTAAAGGCCTGGCAGAGCATTAAAAAGGAGGAAACACAGCGTCTGGTGATGTCCATGAGTTTAAGACTTCAGGCAGTCATTGCCAACAAAGGGTTTTCAACCAAGTATTAGAAATGAACATTTTATTTACAATTATTTAATTTGTCCAATTACTTTTGAGCCCCTGAAATGAAGGGATTGTGTTTAAAAAATGCTTTAGTTCCTCACATTTTTATGTAATCATTTTGTTCAACCCACTGAATTAAAGCTGAAAGTCTGAACTTCAACTGCATCTGAATTGTTTTGTTCAAAATCCATTGTGGTAATGTACAGAACCAAAATTAGAAAAATGTTGTCTCTGTCCAAATATTTATGAACCTAACTGTAAGTATAATGTCACAACTTAAAGGTTAAAAAAAAAAAAGCTCACAGAACGTCAGTCAGTTCTTCTTGCAAATGTGTCAATTCGTGATATATAGCTTATAGCAGTATACTTTTAATTTTCTAGGCAACTAGCCGCATTATTATATAACAGCAAGTACACACATACACACACACTTTGCTTCCATCTCCAGAGAGATGAAACATTGTGCGTGCATGTGTGTGTCATCTTGATAATCAAAGTGTCACAACTCTCATGCCATTGTGTCCTTGGGCTTCTCAGATTCACTCTCTAACTGGACCCACTTTATAAGAAATATGGAGTAGTTGGCAGATCTGAAATATGATTTATATCCCTCTGGGTGGAAGTGACTTAACCACAAGCCTCACAAGCTTCAGTGACCCCTACACAAATATAGGGATAACTGATATAGACTGCAAAATGCCTTCATGTTACAATTTATATTAAGTATGATTCAATATGAAATATTACATCTTTTTATTGTTTTGGTAATAAAGGTTATGCTGATGTTCAACTAATGGAATAGTGATTATAAAATTTCTGAGGATTTCCGAGCAGAATATAATTTCTGTGTGAGAGTACTGGGACAAAAAAAAATGTATACAACATGGAAAACAGTGACTAAACAAGTGTTGCCAGGCAAAACAAACTTCGCCCAGCAGTCTGGCCTATTGACCTTACAAGGTGAATCTGTGACCTTCAGTTTGATATTTCAAGGTCACTCAAGGTCAACATTCATGGTGCTAAATGAAAGCCCATATGGGACTACCTATATGTTGATAATGGTAATATTTCTCAATCATCAGCTGTCAGGTTATAGTCCTATGAAAATCCATGACCTTGAGTTTGACATTTCAAAGTCATTCAAGATCAAAGGTCATGGTGGCAACTGAAAGCCTATATGGGACTTCTTATATGCTGATAATGGTAAACATCTGGCTATCATTAACCATTTTAAAGTTATGAGCCTCTGAAAACCCGTGACCTTGAGTAGGACCTTTCAAAGGTCCTAGGTCATGGTGCCAAATGAGAGCCCATATATGACTTTCTACTCTAGTACAGCCATCCATCCATCCATCCTCTACCGCTTATCCAGATCCAGGTCGCAGGGGTAGCAGCCTAAACAGAGCAGCCCAGACTTCCCTCTCCCCGGCTATCTCCACCAGCTCTTCCGGGGGAATAGCCTCGGGGTCTCCTCCCGGTGGGGCATGCCCAGAAAGCCTCCCTTGGGAGGCATTCAGGAGGCATCCTAACAAGATGCCTGAACCACCTCAACTGACTCCTTTCAATGTGGAGGAGCAGTGGTTCTACTCTGAGTCTCTCCCGAATGACCAAGCTTCTCACCCTGTCTCTAAGGGAGAACCCAGCCACCCTGCAGAGAAAACTAATTTCTACCGCTTGCATCCACGATCTCATTCTTTCGGTCACTACCCATAGCTCATGACCATAGGTGAGAGTGGGAACATAGATGGACCAGTAAATTGAGAGCTTTGCCTTTTGGCTCAGCTCTCTCTTGACCACAACAGACTGGTTTAGCATCTGCATCACTGCTGACACTGCCCCGATCCATCTGTCCAACTCCCGCTCCCCCTTACCCTCACTCATGAACAAAACCAGATCAACAAAACTAGTATCTCTAGTACAGTATAACATATAATAACATATTCAGGACAAGTGGATCAGTGGTTCTCAAAGTGAGGTGCAGGTACTCCCAGGGGCCCATGAAACACAGCCAGGGCGTCTGTGATTTTATTACAGGAAATCACAATTCGCAATGACCAAATTTATTATATTTATTCTATGGGTTCTTCAGGTTATTAGCATATTTGACTGGTAACTTGAATTGAATGGGTTTACCTCAAACCTCACTAATTTAAAAACATGTAGGCATGTGAATGAATATTCAAACTGGTTTCAAGAGACATCTTTATGAAAGATGTCTCTTGAAACCAGTTTGAATATTCATTCACATGCCTACATGTTTTTGAGTTAGTGAGGTTTGAGGTAAACCCATTCAATTCAACAGTCGAATATGCTAATATTGGGTTTACCTCAAACCTCACTAACTCAAAAACATGTAGGCATGTGAATGAATATTCAAACTGAACATATTTTGGTTTTCAAAAAGAGGACACTGGGGCAGGATGGCAGCATGGGGCTGATGCATACCTGCAGTGGGTAGATGGTTGCATGTGGTTCATGGCTGTTAAGGTGTTCAAAACGCTCTATACTTTTTATTTTCTTGTGCGACTGTCAAGAGCAAACTGCGGCTCTGTCGCTTGTATGTGGTTGTGGTGCTCGGGGTCAGGATTGAGGTACAGTTTGACCAATGTTTGCGTACGTGTACATGACCAAACAATGGTGGCGTGCAAGAAGACAAGACCTAAAGAGAAAGGTCAAAGCAATGCACACAATGAATGGAGACTGTAGAAAGTAAAAGCCGAATCCCAGACATTTTTGACGATTTAGAAATCATCTGGACGCATTTTTAGGTCCCAAAAAGAGGACGAGTCTGGGAAAAAAAAAGAGGATGTATGGTCACCCTACTTAATATTTTCTGTTGGAAAGTTCAGGGGGAAAAAAAAACCCTATAGGGTTTCAATAAAAGAGCCAGAATAGCGCTGTATGTATTTGAATAATGAGCCTCATATTAAATGGTATGAGCAGCATGGTGATGTAGTGGTTAGCACTGTCACCTCACAGCAAGAAGGTTCTGGGTTCGAGCCCAGTGGCTGACGGATGCCTTTCTGTGCGGAGTTTACATGTTCTCCCCGTGTTTGTGTGGGTTTCCTCCGGGTGCTCCGGTTTCCCCCACAGTCCAAAGACATGCAGGTTAGGCTAATTGGTGGCTCTAAATTGACCATGAGTGTGAATAGTTGTTTGTTTCTATGTGTCAGCCCTGTGATGATCTGACAACTTGTCCAGGGTGTACTCCACCTTTCGCCCATAGGCAGCTGGGATAGGCTTCAGCTTGCCCGCAACCCTGCACAGGATAAGTGGCTACAGATAATCGATGGATGGATATTTAAGTAGTTTGACCATGTTCATAAAAATGTGATGAGGGGGTTTATTTTACATTTAAAGGGGTCTTTGAATGCAACAAGTTTGAGAAACCCTGCTGTAGCTTGTTATGCTATTACCTTAGTAGGATGGATAGCTAGCTAGCATCTTTGTGTGGGTTTTGTTTTGGCTTGTTTTCTGTATAGAAAACCGGAGCTTTGTATTTTTATTTTCTCTTCTCTTTTGTTTTTCTTTTTTGTGTTTGGGTAGTTTGATGTTTGTTTTTGTTTGAATGTTTTGTCTGCCAGTTGTGGTGTAACTCCGGACCCAGTTTTGGGTGTTGGTTCCCTCCAGGCCTTGGTTCACTGTGGGTGATGCCTGTGCTCGTAGCTATGGACTGCAGTGAGCTCGTTGCTCATTTTAACATCGTGGTTGTCCAGCGTTCTGTGCAGCGGTGCTTTAGTGCTTGGTGTGATGTTCCGAGCGATGTTGCTTGGTGGCGTTGCGGCGGCTGTGCAGGCGGTTTGGTATATACCAGCGCTCTGCGTGGCGGTGCATCTATGCTTGCTTTGTGGATCCATGGCATGGTGTTCCGAGTGATGTTGCTTGGTGCTGTTGCAGCGGCTGTGCTGGTGGTGTGGGACTTGTTTTCGTGCACCTTTTGGTGGGACTGTGGCTGCTACACCATTGGATTGACATCCTGACCTTTATTTGGTGGACTTTTTCCCCCCCATAACTGTAAAGCGACCTTGGGTTTTGAGAAAGGAAATATATAAATTATTATTATTATTATTAGAGAGATTTATTGACACTGGTCAGAGAAAGATTAGCTTGTTCTTCTTGTTAAAAAAAATAAACTTGCTAGCTAAGCTATAGAATTTCTGTCCTGAGGTTAAAAAAAAAAGATGAAAATATAAACACATAGCCAAACTCCTCTTTGAGTCTGAATACACCATCTCACCCTGTTTCTCTATACAATTCCATCACTGGCTATATCAAAGAAGAGAACCCCTTTTAGTCACTTTCATATTCTTTTCCAGTGTAATCTCCTTGAACAGCTATAATGCTGCATACTCCCTCACTCAGCCAACAATACACACTCCCACACTCCTCAATGTCTGTTTGGCAGAATCAATGCCAGAACTAGACTTTATTCAGGGAAAGTGTAGTGTGTGTGCGCGTGTGTACACGTGTGTCACATCATTAGTCAGACTGAAAGAAGCTGAGGGTCATCACAGATCACCTGCAGAACAACTCCTCAATGACTCACCATTAACATTGGTTTAGTGATGCATGACTGAATGGCAATTGTGTGTGTGTGTGGGAAGTGAGGAGGTTTGTGAGTCATGTCCACCTACTAGAATAGGTTTTTGTGGACAGATGCATCAGTTACAGTGAATAGGGAGGACAAAGGAACAACATGGGGTGAGTATGTGCACAGCAAAATCCTCATGGGTTTCCTCCAGGTTCCCCAGTTTCCTCCCACCTCCCCAAAAACATGCCTGTAGGGGAATAGAAGCTTTACACCGTCATGTGACCCCATAAGCAACAGTAAATGTCACCATGACAGGGGGCACGCTTGTAGTGCTTCATTCAGCCAAGAGTCTGGTTTCCTCAGCTTAAATGAGATGTACATTTTAAGGGAATAAATTAAAATTCATTATCCGGGAAAAAAAATACAGAGATCTCTAATGCCTCTTTTCCACCAAATCAGTTCCAGGGCTGGTTCGGGGCCAGTGCTGGTGCTGGTTCACAACTCGTTCAACTTGCGAGCCAGCTGAGAGCCAGTTTGCTTTTCCATCGCTCGCGGTGCTAAGGGAAGCCACGTCATTATGTCGCTGTATACGTCAGTTACGTCGTTGTATACGTCATTACGTCACTGTATACGTCAGTTACGTCGCTACGTTTGCATAAACCTTGGCACGAATATCGAAGCAAAAACAACACGGAAGAAGCAGCAGCAACAACAATAATAATAATGGATGACTAAGCGTTTGTACAGCTGCGGCTTCTCATCGCTTAAAAATGGCGATCTTTCGCGGTCTTATTATTGTTGTTGGTCTTAACAACTCTGCCCCCCCGCTGACGTAAGCGGTTCTTTCCTCTGGCCCAGCAGAGAGTTGGTGCTAGCCTGGAACTGGTTTTTCTGGCCCCAGAGCCAGTTCTTTGTCAGTGGAAACAGAAAACCCGGTTCCAAACTAAGCACTGGCCCCGAACCAGCCCTGGAACTGCTTTGGTGGAAAAGGGGCATGTATGTAGAAGGAAAAATGGGGGGAGGGGGGACAATCAGCATGTCAGAGTGCAGGCACTTACTGATGCGTGCACAGGGGAGAGCGGGTGCATGGCAAACTGGTAGGCAAATCCAAACCGTGATCCGGAAATCAAAGTCAGTGTCAGGCAAGGGTCGGTTGATGTGCGAATGTAATATCAAAGGGTAAGCAAAGTCAAGGTCGGAAACAAACAGAAACGAGATCAGATACATGGGAAACTATCACTGGAATAAACGGGCTCGGTATGATCAGGTGTAGAACGCTGAGCAATACTTTACAAAATCTGTCTGTCAGAGTTGTGTTTATATAGATGGGCTGATTAGTGGAAATGTGTCATCAATACTCAGGGGAGGAGGGGCGCTGTGGCGCTTGGGAATTGTAGTCCTTTGCATGTTTGGAGGCCACTCTGAACTAAGATCTTCCATACTATTACTGACACGACAGGACTCGGTATCGAAGGGAGGTCAAAAACCCTGCAGTATGCTCATTTCATTTCCACGAAGGTAAGAATAAAAAAATAATAATAATTTCACAACTGGAGCAAGGTGCTCATTCTTATACAGTGACGCGAACATGAGTGTCAACACAGCAGCTCTGCAGAGCCTCACCTTCATCAAGACTTAAAATGTGCATTTACATTCAGGGATCCTTTGGAGCGTGCTGTGCATGCGCTTGAGACTCAGTTCTTTAAAAAGTTCTTATTATACACAACTGAAGAAATTTTCACTTACTTATGACGTCTCAATGTCTTTCTTAGCTGACATCTTGATTACATCTAACGCTTGGCATCTCTGGCCATCGCCGGATGGTGTACGTGACCTAGAAATCAGCTGATCCCACATATGGCTGAGTTGGTATGTCCCTACGTCCCGATTCACGTAGCAGTAAGTGAGATAAGTTGATTTCTAGGTCACGTGCACCATCCGGCAGTGGCCAGAGACACCAAGCGTTAGATGTGATCAAGATGTCAGCTGAGAAAGACATCGAAACATCATAAGTAAGTGAAAATTTCTTCAGTTGTGTATAATAAGAACTTTTTTAAGATTAGTAATCAACCAACTGGATGAAACTTTTCAAGATTATTGAGACCCAGTTGTTATGGGAAACATCTGATGCTGATTTGAGCACAATCAGCACGCACAAATACGGACACAGACATTTTGCGAAGTATTATCATTATCACTGTCATGTTTGTTTGTAGCCATGTTTATGACTCTGCTTTCGGTTTCGTTTTGTTTTTGTAAATATCACGCCTGCGAATAAACACTCTTCCTGCACTTAGACCTGTCTACCACCACATACCTAACAGAATACTTCACAAAGTCTCTGTGAAAACAGCGTGCTGATCGCACTCAAATCAGCATCAGGTGTTTCCCATAATGACTGGGTCCCAAGTGCGTGCACAACATGCTCTTAAGGATCCCCAAATGTCAAGGCACTTTTTAAGTCTCGGAGAGGTTAGGCTGTGCCGAGCCGCTGAGTTGCTCATGTTCACTTCACTGCAGCTGTGAAATGATTTTTTTTTTTATTCTTACCTTCGCGGAAATTGTTAGTGTGTCATAGTGTTTCTTGACCTCTCTGTTCGACACTGAGTCCAGCTGAATGTTTTTCCCCCCATTTTCTCTTCTACGTTTAGAAATTTCTCTAGTTTTTCCCCCCTGGTGATGAATTACTTTTGGTAAATTAAAAAATCTGAAGTCTTTTTTTTTGTTCAACATGATTTGCACATCCAAAAATACAGCAAAACCTTCCCATACCGATCTATTACAATTAACTCAGCTGAATGAAGCACTACAAGTGTGTAGCCTTAGATAGATAATAGATAACTTTAACACAATGTCAGAATTTTGTTTAATTGATTATGAGACTCTTGAAAAAACTGTACAAAATCTCAGTTCTTCAACATCTGAATTGGACATTCTGCCCACCAACTTTTTTAAGTCTGTTCTTCATCTTATAATTACAGATGTGCTTCAAATTATAAATACATCCTTGGAGACTGGCGTTGTTCCTGTGTCCCTAAAAAAAGCTGTTGTAAAGCCCCTTCTTAAAAAAAATAATCTGGATCCTTCAGTGTTAAATAACTACAGGCCAATATCAAATCTACCATTCATCGGGAAAATCCTGGAAAAAATTGTCTTCAATCAATTAACTGCCTTCTTGATATCAAACAGCCGTTTTGATAATTTTCAGTCAGGATTTCGTGCCAATCATAGCACTGAAACAGCGTTGATTAAAGTTATAAATGACATACGTCTTAACACTGATGCAGGCAAAACATCGGTCCTGGTATTACTGGACCTCAGTGCAGCTTTTGATACTGTTGATCACAACATACTGCTATATCGACTTGAACACTGGGTTGGATTGACTGGTAAAGTTATCAATTGGTTAAAATCATACTTAAAAGATAGAAGCTTCTTTGTTACCCTGGGAAATTGTTCCTCAACGTCAATGCCCTTGACCTGTGGTGTCCCCCAGGGGTCGATTCTTGGACCATTACTTTTCAACCTTTATATGCTCCCACTTGGGCAAATTATCAATAAAAATTCAATTTTGTATCACTGCTATGCAGATGATACCCAAATTTATTTTGCTCTATCACCAAATGACTATGCCCCCCTTGAATGTCTCTACCAGTGCATCGATCAAATCAATAGCTGGATGTCACAAAATTTTCTTCAGTTGAACACAGATAAAACAGAAGTAATTCTATTTGGAAAAAAAGATGAAAGACTCAGGATTACCACTATTCTTGACACAAAAGGAATTAAAACTAAAGAAATGGTTAAAAATCTTGGTGTTTTCATTGACAGCGAGCTAAACTTTGACAGTCACATGAAAGCAATCACTAAAACGGCATTTTATCACCTAAAAAACATTTCCAAACTAAGAGGACTTATGTCAAAAAATGATCTGGAAAAACTAATACATGCCTTCATCTCTAGTAGGGTTGATTACTGCAATGGCCTTTTCACAGACCTGCCAAAAAAGACCATCAAACGACTTCAGCTGGTTCAAAATGCAGCGGCGAGGGTTCTCACACGAACAAAAAGAACAGAGCACATTACCCCAATTCTAAGGTCCCTTCACTGGCTTCCAGTAAGCTACAGAATTGACTTTAAAGCATTGCTGCTGGTGTATAAATCTCTAAATGGTACAGGGCCCAATTACCTCTCTGATATGTTGCAGCGGCCTAACCCAATCAGATCTACCAGATCGCAACAGAAAAATTTACTATTAAAACCAGTTGTTAAAACAAAGTGTGGTGAAGCAGCTTTTAGCTACTATGCAGTACATCTATGGAACCAACTGCCAGAGGACATTAAAAATGCTCCTGCTGTTGGCAGCTTCAAATCTAGGTTAAAGACCAAGCTGTTTTCAGATGCTTTCTGTTAAATAATTAATATTTTTACATTTTTTATAATCTTTACTTTCTCTGCATGTTTTAAATTTACTTTAATTTTACTCTATTTTATTCCGCTGGTTTCTTTTTCTTCTTTTTTCTTTTTGGCATTTTATTATTTTAGTTCTACTGTTGTTTAATTCTTATTATTTTCTTTTAATTCTTTTAATTAATTGTTTTAGATTAAAAATAAAATTATTTTATGTAATTTTATTTCTCTATTGTTTACTGTTTTTGTTTTTGCTTCTGTAAAGCACATTGAACTGCCATTGTGTATGAAATGTGCTATATAAATAAACTTGCCTTGCCTTGTCATGGCCACACAGTTACCATTGCTATGGGGTCACGTGACGGTGCAAAGTCAAGTCAAGTCAAGTCAACTTTATTGTCAAATGTGCTATACATGCTCGACATACAGCACAGATGAAATTTCAGTTCTCTTTGACCCATGGTGCAAACAGGCAATGCAATAAATAAAAATAGAATAACTGAAATAAACAATATAAGCCTTTATAGGCTACTCTAAATTGCCTGTTGGTGTGAGTATGTCTGTGCATGGTGCCCTGCAATGGACTGCCATCCCACCTAAGGTATATTTTCACCTTGCACCGTGTTACCAGGATTGATAAACGAATGAGTGAATGAATGAATATGAAGTAGAGATATGCAATATAACTTTTAAATTAATATAGATATAAATTAATCCCTTGGCTGACACCCATAATTAATTGTAATGTGCCAGGCATACAGGACAAAAATAGGTCAAAATTTGAATATTTTGATGATCTTTCTCTAACTTATTCAGAACTTTATATTTTTAATATTTGTATAGAAAAATCACAAAAAAACACTGTTGTAGAATAAAAATAACTTTAGTAATCAAAAACAACTTTAAAAAAAAACAGGACAACGGGTCTTGTCAATGAGAACCTGTCCATAAACATGAATTACTAGTACTTGAAAACACAACGTACACCAAGGGTCCCTGTATTTCAAGTAACTGGGGATCATTTTTATGATGGTCTTTGGTACGACCCAGCCGTGAATAGAGATCTTGCAGTCACGTGACCGGAAAGTACACAGCCGCCATCTTGTCGGTAAAAAACACAGCTGAATACTACTGCACTCGTGTACAGAATGGATCAATTTCAACCGACGGACTACACGGCTCATTTTTCTAATGAAGAGATAACTAGATATATGTCTAAAATAAACGATCTACAGATTAGTGACCCTTATGGCTTACCAGACAGAGTTTTCACGACCGTGTCAGTGGATATTGAACTGCCAGCGGAATACCCAGACGTGTATAATTACCTCATCAACTTTCACTCGCTGTTCAGTGGTGAAGCACTGCGTGCTTATAAATCTCTGGACAGTTATCTTTACAGAAATTCAGGATTTGTCAGCCGCGGCATCTTGTAAACAAGAAAATAATCCTCATTGGACGGGTAAGTCACTTAAGTATTGAGTATAGCACTGACCAGCCGATTATAGAATAGAATAAGGTAATTCCAGCTGTAATTCCAAATCGTCCGTCTTGTTTACCATGGATCTGGCGTTGGAGAGGTAGAGGCTTAGCAGTGGAGATTTGAGTGGCTGTTTTCTGAGCTTAGTCAACAGGCCGGCTCTGCAGCCTCGCTTTTGCTTCCGCTCCCGACGCCGCCTCCTTCGCTTTGCTTCCGATAACAATCCACGGAGACCCCGCTGGTCTCGCTATCTCGTCCAGAATGTTGTGCATGCGATGGAAATCACTACAAACCGTCATTTTCTGCTAGAAACCAATGTCCAGTAAGTCCATACGGTTGTAGTGGATATTGAAGTCCGGTACAGACGGACAACACAAAAAACATAAAAAACGTGCACAGGTAGGGAGAGCTTGTAGCCGCAGCCGTTGTAGTAGAATTGTATATAGTAGGGTTTTCCAGAAGAAAAGGTAGAAGGCGGAAATATGGCGTTTGACCGACAAGATGGCGTCTGTCACAATCTGGATCGGCTGTGACGTCACATGCAAGTGCTCCATAGAACTCATAATCTCCCGATCGAGAAGCAGACATACTAACCACTAGGCCAATGTATTACTCTGAAGTAAAAGTAATGTGCCATGTAAGGTACATAAAAGGAGGTGTTTATGACGAGTAGCGTACGTCATAAGGCACAGTGGTAAAAGATTTCATGACATACATGACTCATCCAAGGGCACTGAAGGGGTTAATTATAGAAATTAATACATAAATAAAAGTGACAAAGCTAGTACATGTATTTTAATACTATATAAATATATAAAATAAATTCTGATATAAAAAGTGATATTACTCGTACTTTGTAAGGAATAAAGCTGCTCAGTTTAGCTTGCGGGTTAACTCAAAGAAATTCAACATGATGTACATAATTACTGTCCTTTACTAAGGTAAGTCAAAGGGCAGCCCTATTTCAGTGATGCTGTTGCATCTTGCAGTCCCTCCTGCCCTTTCAGCTGAACCTCATCACTTATTGCACAAAAGATGGCTCTGGGAACACAGCAACTCTCTAACCCTCTTTCAACCCGGCTTCAACTATTCAATCTGCTTTATAACATTAACAATATTGTATGTCTCAGGTCCTTTTTATGCTCGATGACAAATCACTTTATGGAAGCTGACACATCCAGTGTCCACATTTTAGTCACCATGGCAACACTAACAGAACATTATACTTGCATCTCCTCATGATGGCAACTGCAAGGCAAATTTACAAAGACTTACTATAAAGTCCATGCCTACAGCCTTCAAAATATTTTCCAAAATAAATAAATAAATTTAAATAAATAAACCCTGGCTATATTATTTGTTGATAATGGTGCACGTCGGGGTTTTATAATTCATTGATTCATGTATTCATTCATTGAATGTTGACATAAATTACAATTATGGCTGCTGTGATTAATCATAACAAGTCTTGATTACTTCCTCTGAGTAGATATTTTATTGAAGCTGACAGTACGTGAGGAGAGCTTAAATCAGAACACTTTTTATCAGAAACCAATTTTTATCAGAAACCAACTGTATTTGCATTTAGGATCTTATCCAAGCCTTGGTGACCTTTTGAACAGATTTGTTTTATAATTTAGGCCTATGTAAAATTTAAAACACTTCTGCTAATTTATTACCTCGCCCGCGACGGAGTAAGCGGGGCGAGGTATTGTAATCAGTTTGTTCGTTTGTTACTTGCGAAAATCTGAGATTTTTGCAAGTATGTTGATCTGTCCATTTGCTTGTTTGTTTGTTTGTTGGTGCTCTAGCATCGTCATTTCTTGACCAATCTTCATCAAAATGCACAGGACAACTCACTAGGGTCACACAAAGACATCATTAGTTTTTGGTGGGTCAAAGGTCAAGGTCACCAAGGTCAAATCTTGTAAAAACACCTAATCGAACATAACTTCTGTCTCTTTGTGATTTTCGCAAGTATCGTGCTCTGCACAACTTTTCATTTGTTTGTTTATTTGTGTGTCTGTCTCTTAACAATCTAGCATCTAGACGGTTGCACCGATTGACTGCAAATTTTCAGGGTAGGTGGGCAATCGTCCATAGATTACCTGATTAAATTTTGGGGGCAATCGGGTCAAGGTGAAGGTCAAAGTCACCAGAAAGGTCAACCTTTCGGTCAAAATCACATATTTTCCATGATAACTCAAAAATGGTTGCCGATAGACAGATGTTTACTATTATGAGCATATAGGAACTCCCATATGGCCTTTCATTTGGCATCATGATCTTTGACATTGAGTGACCTTGAAAGAGGGCTGTAACTCAAAAACAGTTGATGGTAGACAGATATTTACCATTATCAACTTGTAGGAAGTGCCATATGGGCTTTCATTTGGCACCATGACCTTCGACCTTGAATGACTTTGAAATGCCAAACTCAAGGCCATGGATTTTCATAGGACTATAACCTGACAGCTGATGCTGGAGAAATATTACCATTATCAACATAGGTATAAAATAAGTGCTGCCGGGTGAGGTTTGTTTTGCCTGGCAACACTTGTTACAGTTTAAAATAGCAATAAAGTAATTCAGGAACAGAGTTTTCAGCTTTATTTGTTTCCAAAATATTGATGTCGCACATCAAGGTGAACTAAATGCTGATGTTTTGCAGTGACAAGAGGTTCATGGGATCCTGTTTGCTGTAATCTCAGATGACTGATCAATTTTATTGATTGCATTCAACCACTAATTTGTTTAAGGGTTAACAATCCAATTACATTGAACCAATTGCAGGATTACTGTGCGCCACATCAAATAACATCCTCCTGAGGCAAAACAGGGTTAAAGATAAGCTCCGAGTCTATTCTAAATTAACATTATCACAGACACTTGGGGATTAAAGTTTTTCTTTAATCTTTTTGCAAAAATACAGTGTTACATTTAATTTTACAAATGACTAGAATGAATAAAAAAAGACGAGCTAATGTGCTCCAAAGATGTTCTAGCAATTGTAGATAATTTTCCCCCACACCCCATTTAACTATCTCAAAAAGCTCGAAGAATGCCATTATAAAAAGATAGCAGCAAACCCCTGTGGTGTTAGCAGAACTGTTTTATTATATCACAGCAAAAAGATTTCGGGGGCAACACTCAGAGGTCTAATTCATCCCAAGGGGCCTCCATGAAAAGCTGTGCATCTGTAATGTTGACCTGTAGATAAGCTGATAAGGTGTAGGGTTATAAAGTGCCCTCGTACATGTGTTTCCTGTTGCTGTATGTGTAAGAGGATGTTAAATGGTTGTGATTAGCTGCGTGGAATGTTTCAAGTTTCAGACTACCTGTGATAACCCTGGAATGACCTCTCAGAGGGCATGAGGACACCGCAGTGTTTTGCTGCTTTGGAAAGTTGTGTCCAAGACTATATCACTTTCAACAACTTTCTGACCATAAACGCTGCCAATTCACACATCGGTTATGACAACATCCAAAATCCATGTTCTGCCAGGCTATTTATAAAATGTTTTTTTGCAAGAATGCAATAAAAATTATCAATAAAACGTATAAAGAATAAAAACTTTAGATAGCATTTACGTCCCTCTATTTTCAACATCATATCGTGAGTGAAAAAATAAAAGGCTTAATATTAAAATATTGTACATTCTTGATCACTGAAGCAGGTGGTAAACTTCCAAACACCAGCACAGTCCAAAATAGTTTTCATTTAGAATGAATATATTAACAAAGGCTCAGCTCTTGATAAGAACTGTAGACATTATTGAATGCAAATTGAACATTTCTACACATCCTACTCCCAAGTTACCAATGAGCCGGACTCCTTCTGCTCTCTGGACCTGCCTGATCAATCCTGATGCCCTACTTCCTTCTGGAATTTTCATCACCTGAAAATCACTTGCTGCTGCTAAGGATTAGTCTGGTTAACACCAGACCATATCACAAGTGAAATATGGTCTGGAATCCGCCTATTGAATTTCTCATAGGGGAGGTGTGGTTTATGATTGTCAACGGCCGTTTATTGGACGTTGCGAATGTCTATCATTTGGCGTATACGTAGCCCATGGCCAATCATGGCAGTTGTACCCGGTGACGTAGTTAGAGCGACGAAGAAGACGAAGAAAGACTGAAACACCAAACGCTGTTCTTTTTTTAAAACAAACTTTGGCTCTAAACTATTCAGAACAGTGTCTAAAGCTTGATCGAAAGTTTGGTTCGTATCGCTCGCCGCCATGTTAAATGTGATCCATAAACAGTCCCAAATAAACTACAAGCTTCCGTTTGTCGAGTAGTACGCGTCACCATCTTTCCACCCCTCCCCACTCTCTGATTGGCTCCCTAACTCAGGCGAGCCTTTAGAGCATAGTTTCCATGCCGTCTTTTCAGATCGGAACGATTGTGCAAAGCAGCATGGGATTTCCCAGGCTAGCTAAGGATGGCCCTACCTGGATAATCTAAAGATCACCATGAGATTACTATGGATGGTACCAAATAGAAACCATAAAGATATCTGTGGAGGTTCTTCTTTGGATGGCCTTAGGACTGCAATTGCTAATAACAGTTTGTACGCAGGTCTCCGTCATTGAACAGTTAATAACGTCAGTTTGATACAATAAACTTAAAGTTAAGTCAATTCAGAAATTAATCTCACAGAAACTGATGCTCATACTCAAATTCCTGTCAAGACAATCAGCACATTCTGATTATAGTATACAGTTATAGAAGAGAAATTATTTATAATCATTCTATCCGATGTCAGCAAAATGAGGATAGATTCCCTTTAGAGTCTGGTTCCTCTCAAGGTTTCTTCCTCATGTCACGTCAGGAAGTATTTCATTGCCACTATCACCTCTGGCTTGCTTATTAGGTATACATTTATAAATTTAAACTTTATATCTGGATTTCGATAAAGTTGTTTTGTGAAAATGTCCATTGCTAAAAACACTATACAAATAAAACTGAATTGAATAGAAGAGGTCAATTTTAAACTTGCTTTATTTCTTAATTAACGTTATTCAATTACGTTTTCGGTTTTACTAACCTTATATCGTGACTCGTATTGGTAACTAACTGCAATTAAATATTATACTTATCAGATTATTCGGTTTTCAGCCATGTTGAATTCAGTTCGTTTGGTCCACGGCAGGCGTCGCTTATCCACGCGATCTTCACGAGACTTGTGCAAGACTTCGAAACGTGACGTGTCAGCCAGGTGTCAGTGCCGCTATTTTGAAAACTGTTTTCCAAACAAAATATTGCACAAAAACGAGTTTAAATGATGATTACTGCCTACTTTTTTCAAACTTTCCTGATTGCTATCAAAACAAACAAAACTTCCAGCTTGATTACATCAGCATTTGAAAGAGGGCGCGTGCATCTTTTGACAACGTTGGCAGATGTCGGTCACTTTGATTTCCGCTGTATGTTTTACTTCCGTCCTACGATGTCTCGCACAGGTCTCAACGAATCTTGTTTATGGCCATTGCTTTGACATATGGACTGATATGTTACATAGCGTATTTGAAACACTCGTAACTTGCTATAGCAGTGACACAATAGCTATCAAAAATGCATTCCTATATTTAATAAAATGAGATAAATAGAATTTTGATAATAAAAAATTTGCCTTCATTTCTCCTTTAAGTGTCCAATCAAATCCAATCATTTCCCTTGAAGAACCAAGTGTGTGCAGTGTAACAGTTATTTTATAGATTTAAAAGAATTGTAGATTTTCATCCGTCATTGCTTTGAACATTGATCTCATGTTTGTTTTGATTTCTGTTCTATATCCTGTCTCTGCCCCTGTCCCATCAGTGATTTATTGTCTAATTGTGTTAACCTGTTTTGCATTAGTTGGCCTTTGCCTATTTATAGCCTCTGAGTGTCATTGTTCATATCTCATGCTTTTGTTTGATGCACAACCTGGGTCAAACGTGACCTGGCTGAGTTTTTATTTAAGCTGGGTTTGCTTAGCTTGTGCATCAAAGGTTTAAATCCAAAACTTGTAATTCCCTATTCTTGACCCCTACCTGCTTTCCTAGTGTCTGATTACAGATTATCCACCCAAAGAAGCTTGTAGTGTTGTCAAGATTTGAACACACAATCTCTAGATGATAGGTTAAATGCTTGCCTGTTGCACGCGTTTCTGTTTCACCACTCAGGATTAAGAGTAAACAATTACAGGTAGATTTAAGCAATTCCAAGCAACTCAGCCAACACCTCAGAAAAAAATATTGCAACCCTCCACAAGTCCAGTTCCTCCTCAGGAGCAATTTCCAAACAACTGAAGGTACCATGAGCATCTTTACAAACAACTGTATGAAAATATAATAGTCTTAGGATCACACAGACACTGCATCGTTCAGGCATGAAGAAACACAAATTAACTCCCAGGAATGAATGAACTTCAGTCTGAAAGTTTCATTTGAACCCTATGACAACAACAAAGGAGATGGCAGCATCAGGTACCAAATATGTACACCATTAAGAGAGTCCTTTATTGCCATGCCCTAAAGGCTGTCATTCAAAGAAGAAATTGAACAAAAATTGACCTGTTTCATCATAATGGTTGACGCTATGTATGAAGGAAAAAGGGTGAGGCTTTTAATCCAAAGAACACTATTACTGTGAAGCATGGGGGTGGCAGCATCATGTTGAGGAGATGGTTTGCTGGAAAAGGGATCACTGCACTTCAGAAAAAAATTACATCTTAAGTAAAGAGAATGATCTAGAAATACTGAAGCCACACCTCAAGATATCAGCCAGAAAGTTAAAACCTGGCTGCAATTGGATCATCCAGCAGGACAATGATCCTAAGCATAACTCCAAATTTGTAACAAAATGGATTAGACAAAGTATTGGAGTGGCAATTCAAGTAATTAAAATAAGTACTGTAGTAGTCATTCAAGCAATTAAAGTAAATAAAATACTAAGAAAGTGTATGTAAACTTTTGACCCACTGAAAATATGATATAGTACCTTTCCACTTACATCAGGATGTGCATGTTTACTTTTGATCACAAAAACAATTGGTTTAGCATCTCAAATCAAAGGGGGGAAGCCATGGCCAAATGGTTAGGGAAACAGCTTTGGGACCAAAAGGTTGCTGGTTCACGTCCTTAGGCCAAGTTTACATTAGACCGTATCTGTCTCGTTTTCTTCGCGGATGCACTGTCCGTTTACATTAAAATGCCGGGAAACGGGAATCCGCCAGGGTCCACGTATTCAATCCAGATCGTGTCTGGTCCGGTGCTGTGTAAACATTGAGAATACGCGGATACGCTGTGCTGAGCTCTAGCTGGCGTCGTCATTGGACAACGTCACTGTGACATCCACCTTCCTGATTCGCTGGCGTTGGTCATGTGACACGACTGCTGAAAAACGGCGCGTACTTCCGCCTTGTATCACCTTTCATTAAAGAGTATAAAAGTATGAAAATACTGCAAATACTGATGCAAATACTGTCCATTGTGTAGTTATGATTGTCTTTAGGCTTGCCATCCTTCCACTTGCAAGTGGTAAGTGACGCGCATGCCCGACATGCACTGAGATCACACACACAGCGGCTCAGTCCCAAATCACTGCTCGTGCGCTCCACTCGTGCGCTCTGTGAGCTGCGCAGGACCGGAGTGCGCACCCTCCAGAGGGCACTCGCTGTTCAGGGCGGAGTGATTTGGAGCGCAGGATGCCTGCGGAGCCGAGCGTATCCGTGTATTGGCGTTGCTGTGTGCACGCGAATCGTGTATTGGCGTTGCTGTGTGCACACTAATCGTTTTAAAAACGTTAATCTGATGATCCGCTGATACGGTCTAATGTAAACCCCACCTTAAACTGGCAGGACTGGCTTGAGTACCTTTTGAGCAAGGTGCCTAACCCCCAACTGCTCTGGCAAGAGTGGTGGTGTACCTTGTGTCTGATTAATCAGAGAAAAACTAATGATGTGATTATCAGTTTGGGCAAGAACCCAGCCATAACTAACTAAGTCCAAACACAAATTAATTTATACGTTCTGTTTCGTGTTAAATGACAGTGATCATTGGGGGCGCGGGGCGTCTTCAAATACAAGTAAAAGGAAGACATTGACTACGTTTACATGCACATCCAAATCGAGCTGCTGTCGGTAATCGAGCTGAAGGTCCCAGCAGGGTGCCAGAGAAATCCAATCCTACATGCACACAATGAAATCGGGCTATTGTGTGAGGTGCATTGTGCACCCGAGCCACAGGTGGCGCTACACGCCCCATCGTGTTGGTACACTTCCTGTTGTCGTCATGAAGAAGAGCTATTCAAGAGTGTAAACAAAGTTATCAGTTCCGTGTTCTCCATTGCGCGTTTTTCTCCCGTCCATGAATTTTAATATATTCAACTCCTTAAGCTGAATGAGCATGAACTCTGTCTCCTCATTGCTCCAGAAGTGCACGTTTCTGCTTGCCTGTGGCAGTGGGGGCGTGGTCAAGCGCCGGTCTGTGACAGGAGGGCGGAGCCAGGGAAGGTGAGTGGCAGAATCACTTCACCTGACAGTAATTAACCTGTGTTTGTGTGTCTTCCCAGTAACCACACCCTATTTAAGGAGGCACAGGGAGAGCAGAGGGGACAGCTCATCCCGGGACTAGAACACAGCGCGTGCGTGTGTTTTTCTCTCAAGAATAAAAGTAGGCTGTTAAACTGAAAAGTCTGACAATAAAAAGCCTATTAGTACCAGAAGCTTTGTCCTGCCGTCCTCTGTGCTCCACCCACACTTCAGAGAGCTCTACATCGCCATTTTCTCTTCTTCGTTTGTTCCTCCTGACCTCTTCTGCTGCTCGCTACTACTGTTGTCATGCCGACCGAGGCTGTTGTGTTTCCCGCTTGTGGTCTCGTCACTCGTCACTTCCGGAAGTAGCTCGACAACTAGCTCGATAGGGTATACATGCACAAAGTAGCTCGGCAGAAATCGCATAAACTAGGTCATGTAGCTCGATTCCGAGAAATCAAGTTCGGTTCAATTTCAGCCGAATTAAGGTGTATACATGGCATTTTGAACTTCGATTTCAGTCGAGCAACGGCAGAAATTCGATTCTCTCTATGTGCATGTAAACGTAGTGATTGTATTGCAAATGTTCAGGCAATGTTGACCTGTGAATAACAAGGAGTTAAAGGTGTTAAAAATGATTGGCCTTTGTAAATATAAAGCACGAAGGTGATATTAGTTCCTGTCACATTCCCTCCATCAGGAAGATCCTTGTCACAGCCACTCTGAAGATTATCCCTCCCCGCCAGCTGATTGTTGTCTCCTGATTACTTATCTATTTCCCTCATTTATTTCTGGTTCATTTCTTGGTTTAAGTATATATAGTGTGCCTCTATTTTTTTCAGTTGCTTTCCTTTCCTTGCTTACTTTTCTTACGACTTGGCTCCTGCCTCAATGCAAGAAAAGGGCATGAAGACAAAAGGGATCGAAAGCCAATGAATTTACCAAAATGAAACATTCTTACTTAAGTGTCATTTTTAATTTACTTCAGCACAATCATGTTTTGATGACCTTTCCCAGCTGTATTAACTGTATAATGGATCTGCCTAGTCAGAACAGTGGCTATACATTAATTATCCATTATTGCACATGCACATCAAAAGCTGAACTGTATCAAATCAGAGATGGCATGGGTCAGTGGGACAACCACTGCCAAGTAGTGAATAAAGCATGAGGATTAACCAGTTCACCCGAGGACAACAGCATGCTGGCGCTGGGGTGTACACCAATCTGCTGAATCATGGCAGCTTTTCCAGTGACCCTGATGGCAGGATGAGTTGCAGCTACTGCCAAGATTGCCGCATCATTCTCTTCATGTCATCAATCAACACCACAGCTCCACGTGACTTGCAGGGCCTCAGGGCTCCGTACTAGGTCATTAAACACACATTAGCATCCCAGCACGCTGTTCACGACAACATTGCTTCATCATCTCCTCTAGCTATGACGCCTTTCCCAATGCAAATGACTTTAAACATGTCCTTAAAATTTTTAATTTCGACAAATATATAGTGCCTTGCAAAAGTATTCATCCCCCTTGGTGTTTGTCCTGTTTTGTTGCATTACAAGCTGGAAATAAAATGGATTTTTGGAGGGTTAGCACCATTTGATTTACACAGCATGCCTACAACTTTAAAGGTGCACATTGTTTTGTTTTGTTTTTTTTTATTGTGACACAAACAATAATTAAGATGAAAAAACAGAAATCTGGAGTGTGCATAAGTATTCACCTCCTTTCGTATGAAACCCCTAAATAAGAGCTGGTCCAACCAATTCACTTCATAAGTCACATAATTAGTTGATTAAGATCCACCTGTGTGCAATCAAAGTGTCACATGATCTGCCACATGATGTCTGTATAAATCAACCTGTTCTGGAAGGACCCTGACTCTGCAACACTACTAAGGCAAGCAACATGAAAACCAAGGAGCCTCCAAACAGGTCAGAGACAAAGTTGTGGAGAAGTATAGATCAGGGTTTGGTCATAAAAAAGTATCCTAAACTTTGAATATCCCAGGGAGCACCATTAAATCCATTATAGCAAAATGGAAAGAATATGGCACCACTACAAACCTGACAAGAGAAGGCCACCCACCAAAACTCACAGACCGGGCAAAGAGGGCATTAATCAGAGATGCAACAAAGACAACAACAATAATGCTGAGGGAGTTGTAAAGATCCACAGCAGAGATGGGAGTATCTGTCCATAGGACCACTTTAAGCTGTACACTCCACAGAGTGGGGCTTTATGGAAGAGTGGCCAGAAAAAAAGTCATTGCTTAAAAAATCACGTTTGGAGTTTGCCCAGCAGCATGTGGCAGACTCCCCAAACACATGGAAGAAGATTCTCTGGTCAAATGAGACTAAAATGGAACTTTTTGGCCATCATGGGAAATGCCATGTGTGGCGCAAACCCAACACCCTGAGAACACCATTCCTACAGTGAAGCATGGTGGTGGCAGCATCATGCTGTGGTGATGTTTTTCATCTGCAGGGACAGGCAAGCTGGTCAGGACTGAAGGAAAGATGGATGGCACTAAATACAGGGCAATTCTGGAGGAAAACCTGTTTGAGTTAGCCAGAGGTTTGAGACTGGGACGAAGGTTCACGGTCTAGCAGGACAATGACCCTAAACATACTGCTAAAGCTACACTGGAGTGGTTTAAAGGGAAACATTTAAATGTCTTGGAATGGCCTCATCAAAGCCCAGACCTCAATCCAATTGAGAATCTGTGGCATAACTTGAAGATTGCTGTACACCAACCCAACCCATCTAACTTGAAGGAGTTGGAGCAGTTTTGCCTTGAGGAATGAGCAAAGATCCCAGTGGCTAGATGTGCTAAGCTAATAGAGACATACCCAAAGAGACTTGCAGCTGTGATTGTAGCAAAAGGTGGCTCTATAAAGTATTGACTTTTTTTCCCCTTTTTTTTGGGGGGGGGATACTTATGCACACTCCAGATTTCTGTTTTTTCATCTTAATTATTGTTTGTGTCACAATAAAAAAAAAAAAAATGTGCACCTTTAAAGTGGTAGGCATGCTGTGTAAATCAAATGGTGCTAACCCCCCAAAAATCCATTTTAATTCCAGCTTGTAATGCAACAAAGCAGGACAAACACCAAGGGGGGTGAATACTTTTGCAAGACACTGTATGCTAAAGTATGTTAAAGAAATAAGTCCACTGGATGCTTCAGAGATGCTCTGGAGGCTTGAAAGAATATTTGAGATCAGATGTTCCTGACATGGAGATGATGTTCATGCAAATGATTTGCAGTTATCCAAAGCTTTGAACAGTTTTATAATGAAATGCGTGGGTCTAAAGGTCTCTGGATGCAAAACAGTATTATGCTTCTGCCATATTTCTGAACATGAATGAATTCAAACAGTCTCTAAACACACCTTTCACTCATTCATGATAATGTGCCTTACTGCTTGAGTGAAGCAGAGATATTACTGGGGAGCTTGACTCAGCATATCATAAGGCTATATGCATGCAGTATTATGGATCCTGTGTACTGTATACCAGTCAATAAACAAACAAATGAGCAAACAGATTGTAATTATATCAGCTTAAAATTTGTACTAGAGTACTCTAATACACATACAGTGGGAGATTAATGTTAATGTGTGTATGCTCAGTACTGCAGGTCAGGCAAGAGCAGCTAGTTGCCAACACGAGGTTTCTGTGGATTATGTTTTAGTCAGAGATCTGAGCATATTCAATGTAGACAAAAAAAAGGATTTTTTGACAAAGAAAGGTGACAGTTGACGTTCAGTCATCCATCACCGGTGTTTGTCTGCCCAACTTGTTTTTGTCTATTGTATTCTTCCTGTCTGAACTTGCCGATTGACCATGAGTTGGCCTAGTGGTTAGCGTGTCCGCCTCTTGACTGGAAGATCATGAGTTCTACTCACGGTCAGGTCATACCAAAGACCATCATAAAAATGGTACCTACTACCTTCTGGCAAGGCACGCTGCAATACAGATGCGAGTGGGAAAGTCAAAATCTCACGGTTACCAGAGGACTAGCCCCCCCACTGTAACTCTAGCTGTATAGGCGAGAGGCCAAGGGCTATTGAAATGGAGATCAGTGTCGCACCCATATGCCTTAAAGAGCTGGTTAGTACTGGGACAGGAGACTTCCTGGGAAGATCAGATTCTGGCGTTAGAGGGACTTTGACTTGACTTGAAATTTCCGATTTCAAGACATTCCATGCATAGAATGATGGAAATTTGGAGCGCAGACTGTTTAAATAGAATACGCCAAACAACAATGTTTAAACAGAATACGGCAAACAACAATGAAGGTGCTTTCATTAGGAACACATACAAACAATTATTTGAAAAATGTTATTTCAAGTATTCTAGGTGTCTATCAAAGTTTACAAATACAATAATATATACTTGGGGAGGGGTGGCACAGTGGTGTAGTGGTTAGCACTGTCGCCTCACAACAAGAAGGTCCTGAGTTTGAGCCCAGCGGCCAATGAGGGACTTTCTGTGTGGAGTTTGCATGTTCTCCCCGTGTCTGTGTGGGTCCCCTCTGGGTGCTCTGGGTTCCCCCACAGTCCAAAGGCATGCAGGTTAGGCTAATTGGTGGCTCTAAATTGACCGTAGGTGTGAATGGTTGTTTGTCTCTATGTGTCAGCCCTGCGATGACCTGGCGACTTGTCCAGGGTGTACCCTGCTTCTCACCCATAGTCAACTGGGATGGGTTCCAGCTTGCCTGTGACCCTGTAGAACAGGATCAAGTGGCTAAAGATAATGGATGGATGGATGGATGGATATACTTAGGGAAAGTACACAAAGTATTCACTTAAGTTTACTTTTGATAGACTAGGATGTCAAAATATTTCCCTAAAGGGAAATACACAAGGTGTAGTAAACTAATAGGTGACTTTTGGATGTCCTAATAATAATAATATGGTTATGAACCATATGCAAATATACATGACTACTTACATTAAGCACACATTATAATATTTATTAGATTTTAATATGAGCAAGTTAAAGGTTCTGACTACAAAGTTCAATTCTGGGCAAAATATTCGATTTCTATTGCTGTTGGCGTTTCGAGATGTTTCGCTGCTGAAACACTGTGTATCCTATGTGTAAATGTTTTGCAGAGATAAAATGCGTCCCACATTTTACGATTCCGGAGATTGCCGAAGCAAGTGAGCAACAATATCATGTGACCACCGTGGGGTGTGTTTGACCTACTTTTAACCAAAACAAGTTGACATAGGCTCTCCAGCCAGCTAAAAGTGAGCAGAAAAGAAAAGGAAATCCTGCCTAGTGAGTGCCACTGCAAGATAGAGCAAGGTTAGATGACATGTCATTTTTTTGGACAGATAACCAAATCATTCTAGTTAGTGCATATTTATCTTAGCCTTAGAATCCATGGACTCAGCTTCACGGTAGCGAGTGTGGAGTTATACACCTTATGTTTTCATCTTACAGAGAAAGAAACAATAACACAAAAGCAGTAACAGAGAAAAGATATATTTGTCTTTTGTTTCACAAATCTATTCGCGAATGTCAACCACAAATTGCATACTTGTGACTCAAAACTCTCTGAGGTCGATGCAGAGTCACGATGTTTTCGTGTGTCGCCATCTTGGTGTCACACAGTTCCATGGTTATGCTAATTAGTTAAAGCTTCTCGCGTTCGGCTATTTCCATAGGGTTATACTTTTTACCTCAAGAGGGAGGAAAACAGTCCCAAAATGGAGAAAAGCAACCCTCAGCACATCAAAACGATCACATCTCGTCCACGTGATATTGTTCTTGCGAGACAGAGGAAAATGCCATGCACAATAAAAAATTTCAAAATTTCAGATGTCTTTGCAATCAGCACCTTTAAATCCAGTATACAATAAGATTAGGATGATTTTTTTTTATCAACCAATTGTATTTAGAAAAGAGCTTCATTTTCAATCGGCTTTACTCAAAATCATATTACTTTGATTTTAATGTCCATCAGTTCAGTTGACAGTTACTGTCTTCAAATTTTAGAAAGCCTTTATTTCTCACATATAGAGCACAGTGAATTTTTTTTTCTTTGATATTCCAACTTGTTAGGATGTTGGGGTCAGAGCACAAGGTCAATCAGGATGCAACACCACTGGAGCAGAGAGGACTAAAGGCCTCTGCATGCTCTTGCGACAAGGCTTTCGCAGACAGCTTTTCGCAGACAGTTGTAATTTATCGTTGAGCGGGGAGTAATAGGCGTGCGCAATGTTATTCACCGCTACAATGCAAGGGGGCGCGAAGTCGCGAAATCGCTAGGAGTAGTTGGTGGGTGTGGTTAGTGGAGTGTTTATCCTCTGGTTACTTATAATGACTAGAACTGGAGTCGTATAGATGTACGTACTTCCTCACTTCCTCGATCAACCGCTCTTCGTGCTGCTCCATCTTCGCTTGTGTTTTTAAAAATGGCGGCCGTGAAAACAAACCCAACCGGGAAAGTAGGGAAGCGGAAGTGCGTGTACAGCAGATGTAGAGTGGACCAATCAGAGCCCTCTTGTCTGCGACACTGTCTGCGAGGCTTCTGCGGTGGTCACAATTTTTGGGAGGTGCGCGCAGAGCGTCTGCGAAGGTGGGGGGGCTACGCAGACACTATCTGCGACACCGTCTGCGAGGACTGCGTTGTCAGCATAAATTGGCCTTAAGGGTCTTGCTCAAGGGCCCGACAGTGACCCAACCTCCTGATCAGTAACCTGGAGACTTAATTTTTTAAACTGATCAGTGATTTCCTGAGAGTTGTATTGCTAAAGGTTTCACTCTGTGGCCAAGATGTTCTGGCAAGGCCATGATAAGAATGATGGTCTTCCTTTCTTAATTTGAAAAAACATGAACACTTTGTGTTTCTTGGCAAAATCACGCTTCCAGATACACTCAAAAAAACCAACATGGGTGTTTGTTACATGAACCTAAGTCTAACATGTCACGGTTGACATTTAGGTCACTCAACAAAATTGTTTCTGGCTAAGTTAACGCATTTTACTTGGGTGGAAATACTTTCCATAATTTTATTATGTTCACTGAGCAAGTTATTTGCAAGTTATTTTTTTGAGTGTAGCTGGTAGACTTTGCATAATGTGGGAGCACTAGCAATATTCTAGATTCTATTTTTACTTTTTCTTTTTTTAATTCCCAGAGTGTTCTCAATTCAATATATACTTTCTGTAGGTATATGTGTTGGCCTGCTAAATCCTTCACATGCTGAAATTTTGGCACAAAGAAATTTTTTAAAACTACAGGTTTTTCTGAACTGTTTCTTTTGCATGTGTCTCAACCACAAGTAAAGCAATAGCATTTTAAAGTTAAAGTCACATTTAAAGGTGTGAGAATGTGTAAGAATTTGTAGGCATTTAAGTTTGAAAACATTAAAAAAAGTAACCAAAATTATCAACAAAATGTAAAAAAAAAAAAAAAACACTTTTGACATTATGTCAAAAAATGTCTATGTATTGAGTTGCAGAGATATCTACTAAAGTTGGTACTGAAGTATCTCAGAAGAATACTAACCAGCTAGCCCCGAGACAGGACAGACTGTCCATCATGACATATGGGCGCTGTGTGAGACGGCTGCCTCTCCAGTAGCTCTGTAGTTTTTAGCTCTTTAAAACTCTTTTTTCCACCTTTTTTTACTTTTTTGCTCTTCTTACAAGACATAGTGTGTTTAACTATATAACATGGATATATTTAACTTTAACACGCAACCAGGAGCCAGTTTTCTCACTTATTCAAGAGAGGAGCTGCTGGCCCTGAAAATAATGGGATGAGCCGGGATACGACACCCCATCCTGGCGGAACTGAGGAGGAAACCCCGGGGCTGCAAAGCTGGAGCTAAACTAAAGGCTAGGCTAGCGGACAACCGGCGGTGCTACAAACCATCCATTCCCTCCGTTATCATGGGGAATGTGAACTCGCTGCCGAATAAAGTCGACGAGCTTTCCGCTCTGAACAACCAGTGGATTTACCGGGAAAGCAGTTTATTTATCTTTACAGAAACATGGCTAACACACCTTGTACCGGATGCTAACGTGGACCTGTGGGGATTCACTGCTGTGAGAGCCGACAGAGACACTAACACATGCGGGAAAAGCAAAGGTGGGGGACTCATCATTTATGTCAACAACCGCTGGTGTAACCCGGGACAAACCTCCGTAAAGACAGTTTTATGTTGCCCGGACTTGGAGCTGCTAGCCGTTAGCCGTTAGTCACGTGATCTCCATTTGTGTTTACATCCCTCTGAAGGCATATGCAGCTGCTGCATGTGAGAGAATTCACTCTGTCACAGCAAGGCTGCAGACACAGCACCCTGAGGCATTTATGATCATTTCTGGGGACTTTAATCATGCTACTTTGGACTCTACTTTGTCTGCTTTTTACCAGGCTGTGGATTGTCCAACAAGGAGCAACAGGACAATTGACTTGCTGTATGCTAATGTGAGGGATGCATACAGAGTCACACCCCTCCCCCCACTAGGGAAGTCTGACCACAACCTGGTTCTTCTACAGCCGAAGTACACCCCCCTGGTCCAAAGGCAGCCTGCAACAACTAGCTCCATCAGGAAGTGGTCCCCTGAAATGGTAGATGCCTTCAGAGACTGTTATGACACCACATACTGGGATGTGCTGCTTAGCCCACACTGTGAGGACATAGAGGGGCTGACACACTGTCTGACAGATTACCTCAACTTCTGTGCAGACGTGGTCTCCCCCGCTAAGACTGTACGGTGTTACCCTAAAGGCCTCTGCATGCTCTTGCGACAAGGCTTTCGCAGATAGCTTTTCGCAGACAGTTGTAATTTATTGTTGAGCGGGGGAATAGGCGTGCGCGATGTTATTCAGCGGCACAACGCAAGGGGGCGCGAAGTCGCTAGGAGTAGTTGGTGGGTGTGGTTAGTGGAGTGTTTATCCTCCGGTTACTTATAATGACTAGAACTTTTTTTTTATTTTTTATAATGACTAGAACTGGAGTCGTATAGATGTACGTACTTCCTCACTTCCTCAATCAACCGCTCTTTGTGCTGCTCCATCTTTGCTCGTGTTTTTAAAAATGCCGGTCGTGAAAACAAAACAAACCGGGAAAGTAGGGAAGCGGAAGTGCGTGTACAGCAGGTAGAGTGGACCAATCAGAGCCCTCTTGTCTGCGGCGCTGTCTGCGAGGCTTCTGCGGTGGTCACAGTTTTTGGGAGGTGCGCGCAGAGCGTCTGCGAAGGTGGGGGGGCTACGCAGACACTGTCTGTGACACCGTCTGCGAGGACTGGGTTGTCAGCATAAATTGGCCTTAATAACAAGCCATGGGTAACACAGGAAGTCAAAGCTGTCCTCAACAGGAAGAAGGCCGCCTTCAGGAGCAGGGATAGGGAGGCAATGAAAGCAGCACAGCAGGAGGTGAAACACTGCATGAGGGAAGCTAAAGACAGCTACAGGAGAAAGGTGGAGCAGAAGCTGAAGGAGAACAGCATGAGGGAGGTCTGGGAAGGTGTGAAAACCATCACAGGCCACAATACAAAGACCAGAGTTGTTGAGGGGACAGTGGAGAGGCCGAACGAGTTGAATGACTTCTTCAATCGGTTCAACTAGCTCATGTCCCCCCCCACCCTCTCCCTCACTGCAGCCATCTCTCCTTCTTCCCTCAACACACCTCCCCCCAGTCATCACAGCAGCCCCCTCCTCCCCCTCCTCCCCCACCTCAACACAGACTCCTCTATGCATTACTGCAGACCAGGTCAGAGGTCAACTGAGGAAGCTTCACCCCAGGAAAGCAGCAGGTCCGGACAAGGTGTGTCCACGACTACTGAAGGCCTGCGCTGCTGAACTGGGTGAACCACTCCAACGCATCTTCAACCTCAGCCTGCAGCTGGGGAGAGTGCCCACCCTCTGGAAGACATCATGTATCATTCCAGTTCCCAAAAAGAATCGGCCCAGCGAGCTGAACGACTTCCGACCGGTGGTGCTCATTTCACATCTGATGAAGACGTTGGAGCGGCTCTTCCTCAGCCTCCTCAGACCCCAAGTACAACATGCACAGGATTGTCTGCAGTTTGCGTACTGGGCAGGTGTTGGTGTGGAAGACGCCATCCTCTACCTGCTACACTGAGCCCACTCGCATCTGGATAAGGGAAATGGCACAGTGAAGATCATCTTCTTGGACTTCTCGAGTGCCTTCAACACCATCCAGCCCCTACTGCTTCAGGACAAACTGAACAGGATGCGAGTGGACCCCTGCCTGGTCACCTGGATCTCCAGCTACCTCACTGACAGACCGCAGTACGTCAGGCTGAAGGACATCACGTCTGACACTGTAATTAGCAGCACTGGAGCACCCCAGGGCATGGTGCTGGCCCCTCTTCTCTTCACCCTGTACACCGCGGACTTCTGCTACAACTCGGAGCTGTGTCACATTCAGAAGTTTGCCGATGACACAGCCATCGTTGGGTGTATCAGTGATGACAGAGAGGAGGAGTATAGGAGCCTGGTGAGGGACTTTGCTGTGTGGTGCAACAGGAACCATCTGTAGCTCAACACCTCGAAGACCAAGAAGCTGGTCATTGACTTTGGGAGGTCCAGACCAAGGTCACGACCAGTTCTGATCGAGGGAGTCGAGGTGGAGGCTGTGGATTCCTACAAGTACCTCAGGCTGTGGCTAGACAGCAAGCTGGACTGGACTTGTAACACCAAACACTTATACAGGAAGGGATAGAGCAGGCTATACTTCCTTAGGAGGCTGCGGTCCTTTAACATCTGCAGAAAACTCCTGTGGATGTTCTATCAGTCTGTGGTCACCAGTGTCCTGTTTTACACCGTGGTGTGCTGGGGGGGCAGCACATCCAAGAAGGACACATCCAGGCTGGACAAACTGATCAAGCGGGCCGGCCCTGTGGTCAGCATGAAGCTGGACTCTGGTGATGGTGGCAGAGAAGAGATCTATGGACAAACTATTGAACATCATGGACGATGCCAGTCACCCTCTGCACACCGTCATCAGCAACCAGAGGAGTCTGTTCAGTGACAGAATGCTCCTTCCCAAGTGCAGGACGAACAGACTCAAAAACTCCTTTGTCCCTCACGCCATCAGACTGTACAACTCCTCTCTGGGGGGGAGGAGGGGTAACAGGAGGACAGAGGACGGGAAGGAGCAGTAGCCTAGCCTAGCCTAACAATAAGCAATCCCGGACAATGTGCAATATAATGTGCAATATAAAGTGCAATATCTTTCCTGCTTGTCAGCCCTGTGATGACCTGGCGACTTGTCCAGGGTGTACCCCGCCTTTCGCCCGTAGTCAGCTGGGATAGGCTCCAGCTTGCCTGCGACCCTGTAGAAGGATAAAGCGGCTAGAGATAATGAGATGAGATGAGATCTTTCCTGCTTCCCCCCCCACACACACACACACACTTACCCTAACCCCACTTCTCCCTTCCCCCCTCCTCTCTTCCCCATATCTTATTCTTTTATATTTGTATATGTAAATACTTAATTTATTTTAATTTATCTATAAGTTTTCTCTATTTCTTTTCTCTGTTATGATGCTGCTGGAATCTTAATTTCCCTGAGGGAACCCTCCCAAAGGGATCAATAAAGTTTTATCTAATCTAATCTAATCTAATCTCATCTCATCTCATCTCATCTCATCTCATCTCATCTCATCTCATCTCATCTCATAATATCACTTTGTACCTCAAAAGGGGATAGTGAGTCACTGTAGTATCCAGTCTGCCCTCAGTCCAAAATGAGAGGAAAATAAGTGGTGTATGCACATGACTTCACCATATGCGGAAGTCACTCCAGTTAGACCCACTGAATGAAGGAATTGAATGGCAGCGTGTGGCAGCAGGAGCGTGGTCAAGTGTCGGCTGTGAATGGCAAGGAGTCAGGTTAAACCAGCAGGTAACGTGATGAGTTACACCTGTGTCTAATTACTGGCTGTCAATTAATGTGTGTCTCGGTGTCTTTCAGACGGCCAGTAATGAGAGAGAGAGAGACAGACAGACAGACAGACAGACCGACCTGCGTTCCCCAACGTGTGTCTGTTTTAGTATTCACTGAAAAGTGAAAGTTAAAATAAAGCACACCTTGAACTGTAACACTTATTTCCAGTTCCTCAATGCCCCATCTTAGAAAGTTGCTACACAGCGTTAGCATTCAGCCATGAATACACACCAAAAAAAAAACATTTAAAATGGAAGAGAGCTGTTGTGTGATTGACTGAACAAATAAATTCAACAAGAAATCGGAGCCATCTTTTTACAGACTGCAATTCACAGAAACAAACGAAATTCAGGCACTGAAATATGGATTTGTGGTTGCCATTTTGTGTTTTAGATATGTTGGATTTTTGGAGAAGGGAAAAGGGAAAGAAAAGAGACCCTACCGAGAGAAACTGAATTGCAATGTCTAACAACACTATTTGGACAAACTAAGCATAACAACAGCGAAAGACTGGATTACAGACCCTGATACACTTCCTCCACTCACATACCCCAACACTGTTTTTGGGCTGAGTGCATACCATTACGAAAGGGCTGCTTGAAGCAGAATGCGTGTGCAGAAAGAGTTTATTAAAAAACAGGTAAACAAATCGAAATCGATAGGCAGGCTCAGAAACAGAAAACAGAGAGGGTCAGTTGATCAGAAAACAACACAGGGAAGGTAAAAACCAGAAGACAAAACCCAGATAATGAAAGGGAGCCAAAAACCAGAACACCAAACAAATAACAAAGGCTTGGTAATGCACTCGAACTTTCCTAACACAGAGCAGATATTTTGCTATTTGAATGTGTGTGTATGTGTGTGTCAGTCCTTATATACATAGTCTGTAATGAGCCAGAATGTGGAACAGCTGCATGTAACTCGCAGGCATGTTCACGGACCAGTGGTGCATCCTGGGAACTGAAGTCTGGCCATGCAGTTCAGTGCTGCAAACCTGGAAGCAGGCACTTGGCTGCACAGGCATGCAGCACAGCACACAAAATGAAGGAGAGTTCATGACAGAACATCCCCCCAAAGGCACAACTCCTGAAGTGCCAAACAAGGCTCCAAACTGGTGGGCCAGGGCCTTTGGGCAAGGTCATGGTGCTGGGCACTGCCCCAAAGATCTTTGGCCTAGACTTCGGTATGGACATGGACTTGGGTACAGGCATGGGTACGGACATGGACAAGGATTCAGGCTCAGGCATGGACTCAGACATGGAAATGAGCTTAAGTATGGGCATGGACTCTGGCATGGGTGTAGGCAAGGATTCAGGCTGAGGCATGGACTTAGGCTTGGGATCACGCATGGATGTGGGCATGGTCAGAGATTCAAGTATGGATTCAGTATCAGGCATGTGCTCAGACTCAGACATGAACTCGAGTACAGGCATGAGCACGGACATGGACCTGGGCTCAGGCACAGGTATGGGCATGGTCAGGGATTCGGGCAAGGACTCAGGGATGGGTATGTTGCTCCCACATGGTTTTGCTGGCAGAATGACATTATCCTCCTAGCCTGGATGTGAAGCAAGGAGCTCTCCGCAGTCAGCAAGTGGGGTGATGTCATCATCAATGCCTGGAGGCACAAGGATTTCTTCCACATAATCAGAAAGCAGATTGACATCATCCTCAAAGCCAGGAGTTGGAGCAATAACATCATCCCCAAAGTTGGGAAGCAGAGTGATGTCCTCCCCAAAGTCAGGAGGCAGAGTGAAGATCCCATCCTCCCCAAAGTCAGGATTGGAGAGATGAAGTCATCTTTGAAGCCAGATGGTCAGCCTCTGGAGAGAGCTTTGGCGCAAAAGCCTCCCTGTTGGCCATCCTGTTGACCACTGGAGGGATCAGTAGAGCGGAAGCCTTCCTGTCGGTTGGCCTGTTGACCACTGGAGGAGCTCAGGAGGAAACACTGCCCTGTCAGCCTCTGGAGTGAGTTCTGAAGTGAAAGCCTCCTTGTTAGCCATTCGGTCAACTACTGGAGGGAGCTCTGAAACAGAAAGTTCAGGAACGGAGACAGCACTGTCAGCCTGTGGAGGAAGCTCTAGAGCAGAAGACTCCCTGTCGGTCACGCGGGTTGACCACTGGTGGGAGCTCTGGAGCAGAGGTAGCCCTGTCAGCCTCTGTGTGCTTAAGTCTGTGTTTCACTGTGTGCTTAAGTGTATGTGACAAATAAAGGCTTTTTGGCTTCTTGGCTTGGCTCTGGAATGTGCAGAAAATTTTTTTTTCTAGAGTATCCTCCCTCCCTGCAGCTTGGAAGAGCCACTAGAGCATGTTAGCAAGTGCTATGAGGTTTTTGAGGCATGGGTGCTTGATATTTATTCAAACTTCTGCCAACCAGCATGCTGGCCTAGTGAGCCAGTATATCATGCACCCCACACACATGCGAGCCACGGGCTTAAACTCCACCAGGCTTTCATAAAATGACCTACACTGTAACAAGAACCCATTCAGCAGGTATTTAACCCCATCATAGGGAGCCGGAACATCTATCTACCAACATTGGAGGAAAAGCGTCAGCAAGTTGATCCTGCGGGAGTGTTACTCCATTTTTCCTGCTGCATCCACACAAAGTATTCTGTCATGAAAGGGCTGCTTGAGGCAGGATGTATGTACAGGAAGAGTTTATTAAAAAACAGGCAAACAAATCCAAAGCGATAGGCAGACTCACAAACAGGAAACAGGCAGGGTTGGTCGATCAATAAACAATACAGAGAAGGCAAAAACCATAATACAAAAACCAGGTAACGAAGAAGAGTCAAAAAGCAGAAGAACACACAAATAACAAAAGCTCGGTAATGCACTGGAACTTTTGTAACACAGAGCAAAGACGTTGCAATTTGAATGTGTGTAAGAGTCCTTATATATGGTGTCTGTAATGAGCTGAAATGTGGAACAGCTGTGTACAACTAGCAGGCATGTGCACGGACCTGTGATGCATCCTGGGAACTGAAGCCTGGTAGTGCAGTTCAGTGCTGCAAACCAGGGAACAGGCGCTTGGCTGCACAAGGCATACAGCGCAGCACATGGAGTGAAGGAGAGTTTATGACACAAACACTTTGCATGAGTTTAAAAGTTACAAATCCCTAGAAGCTCATGACCAGTTCTGCAGTGGCTGTGAGGAAGATCTGCCAATTCACAAGCTGGCAAATTGCAAGTGCACACAATTTCTCAAAGGTAAGGTGGCACTCCTCTTTTTGGTCTGAAAATTAAACCAAACAAAATACAAAACTTTCAAAATTCAGCTACGGTATGTGGATATTTTATTGAGTTGTAGACAGTGGGTTTGATCAGGCACATTGTTTAAAAAAAGGTTACATACCTGCCACGTTGGAAGCCAAAGCACTCTCGTGCACTAGTGATGAGCGAGCTGCTGTGGCTGTTTCCTTGCTAAAAAACTGAGCTAAGCAAGCTATAATATAAACTATAGGCTGACAGAACATGTGAAGATTATAAGACAGCAGTGTTCTCTTAACCAGCTCTCAGAGTTTCAGCAGTTTTGTCAAATTTTGCGTACTTTTGCCCTGCTGCTAGGTTGTAGTTGGCATTTTTTATAACTGATGACTGTAAATTTAGATTGTATGAACCCAGTAGTGTCGACTAAAAAAAAGGCTTTATGCTACATTCAGTGTGTGATAATTCTATGAGCATTGTGGTGGTGTGTTTGGAAGGAAGGGGGAGAAGGAGGGACTGTACATTTCCTTGTTTCTTACTATAGAGATGGACACCTCAAATTTCTGGTGATATACTGCCCCTTATATGTTTGGAGTGTGGAGTATGAATTCATCAGGTGGCCAAATTCTTACACATTGCACCTTTAAAGATTCCATTCCAACTCCAGTGAAAGACACAAACATGCTGATAGTCTAAAATAAACTATTCATTGATTTCATATACATTTAACATGCAATAAATACTGTATAATTTTATTTAATAATAATAATAATAATAAGTCTTTATTCATAATAAAGTAAATTGATTAATTAAATGTACTAATTTAGTCTCATCTCATTATCTCTAGCCGCTTTATCCTTCTACAGGGTCGCAGGCAAGCTGGAGCCTATCCCAGCTGACTACGGACGAAAGGCGGGGTACACCCTGGACAAGTCGCCAGGTCATCACAGGGCTGACACATAGACACAGACAACCATTCACACTCACATTCACACCTACGGTCAATTTAGAGTCACCAGTTAACCTAACCTGCATGTCTTTGGACTGTGGGGGAAACCGGAGCACCCGGAGGAAACCCACGCGGACACGGGGAGAACATGCAAACTCCGCACAGAAAGGCCCTCGCCAGCCACGGGGCTCGAACCCGGACCTTCTTATTGTGAGGCGACAGCGCTAACCACTACACCACTGTGCCGCCCGTACTAATTTAGTAAATTAATAAAAACAGTTCCACTGTTTTGGGGATATATAGTATGGGTCAGAAGTTTGGACACCCCTATGCATTCATAGGTTTTTCTGTATTTTGACTCCATTTTTACATTGTAGAACAATACTGAAGACATCAACACTATGAAATAACACATGGAACATATATGGAACTATGTGGTAAACAAAAGAACTGTTTAAAAAATAAAATATGTTTCATACTTTAGATTCTTCAAAGTAGCCACCGTTTACCTTGATGACGCTATGCATACTATTGGCATTATCTTAACCAGCTTCATGAGGTAGTCACCTGGAATGCTTTTCAATTAATAGCTGTGCCTCGTCAAAAGTTAATTAGTGCAATTTCTTGCCTTCTTAATGTGTTTGAGACCAAATAATAAATAGTAAATAATAAAACTACAATAATTAGCCCTAATCGACAACTGTAGCAATCCATATTATGTAAAGAACCGCTCAACTAAGTAAAGAGAAACGACATCCATCATTAGTATAAGGCATGAAGTGTCTTTTAATGAATAAAAATAAAGAAAAAAACATTGAATTAGAAGCTGTGTCAAAACTTTTGACTGGCGCTGTATATTTTTGCTTTATACATCTATCCATCCATACATACATACATACATACACACATATATAAGTAAAGCAGATATACAAGTTACTGCATTCTGTGGCGTTGTTGGGGTTTGGATTAGCAGTGAATCAGTGAGTGAAATGAAGTGATTTGTTATTAACTGATTTGACAGAGAGAGAGAACCGACAGTGGCAGACGGCCACAAACACCCTGGAGTGTCTCTGATGAGATGAGGGATGAGATGAGGGAGGTGTCCGTGACTGAGAGACTGAGATACAGTTTAAATGCTATGGTGAATATATTTGAATGGAGTCTGAGTTTCTCATGCACACACATGCACATGTACACACGCGCGCACACACACACAGTCCCACAGGTTCACCAGATTTTGTCGGGCCTATGTGATTCACACAAGTCTGTTAATAAAGTGCTGATAACTTTAAAAAATTGTTTAGCATTAGTTAGCTTTATTCTTATTTGACACTAGAAGACTGGGTGATCAGATGTTCCATTATTGAAAAATGGGACTATGTTGTGCCCTTTAAGCCAATAAAATAATGCTGAAATTTAATGTACATTTTCTGATGTCACTCAAACTTTCTGTCAATGACTGGTGGCAAAAAACACCAGTCAGATTCAGTACTCTCAGTGCTTCTGTGACACCAGCACTGATGTCTGTGTGGAACTGTCCATCCATCCATCCATCCATTATCTGTAGCCACTTATCCTGTCCTACAGGGTCGCAGGCAAGCTGGAGTCTATCCCAGCTGACTATGGGCGAGAGGCGGGGTACACCCTGGACAAGTCACCAGGTCATCACAGGGCTGACACACAGAGACAAACAACCATTCACACTCACATTCACACCTACGGTCAATTTAGAGCCACCAATTAACCTAACCTGCATGTCTTTGGACTGTGGGGGAAACCGGAGCACCCAGAGGAAACCCACAAAGACACGGGGAGAACATGCAAACTCCGCACAGAAAGGCCCTTGTCGGCTGCTGGGCTCGAACTCAGAACCTTCTTGCTGTGAGGCGACAGTGCTAGCCACTACACCACTGTGCCGCCCTATAATATGTATATATAATATTTATTTTGCAATGGAAAATTCACTGTAATGCATAATTTGTGATGTAAAATTCAATGAAAGTAAAAGCTCTTTGAAAGTCATGTTTAAACTTTGTTTAATCAACACCACCACATTCCAATATATTAGCAATAAAACAAAGAAAAACAAATGACTGAAATCATGTAAATACTACAATGTCTTTATTAATAGGCATCTACGTTGTCCAAATGCCTGGTTAAAGGTGCATTAGGTACAATTTGTGAAAAGAAGTCTCTCATGGTTAAATGGGTGAAGCTGAAAAAGATATGAATGATATATATTTTTTTATTTACATTATTTATATGAGAAAGAAAATGAAAAATATTGATTATTGTACCTTTAAGGAGTCCGTATTCATTTACTGAAATTATTATTCATGTATTTGTTATGCCCAGTGTCCACATGAATTCAATGGGAAAATATTTTCAAGAAAAGCCTGGGAGTATTTTATGCAGGCATCTGAACTATCATGATGTGCAAGTTCGAGGTGTGTGTCAGGACTGAAAAAGTCTTACAAGTGAGTAGTTTTTAGTCTCATGTGGACAGGAGTGGGCAGTCAGCTATGAAGCTCAGGAGACAGAGAGATAATACATTTCACATTTCCAATAATGTCCAGTACAACTCCAATCCAAAATCAAATCAGGTACCCATGGGTTTGCAGATTAAGTCTATTTTACACTAGAAGTGATGCTGCATGTGCAGATCATCTCAGCAACTCGGCTCTGAATTTCAGCTTACACCAGGAGTTATAATAATGATTAAAATAATAATAATAATAATAATAATAATAATAATAATAATAAAAAAAACACAGCCCATGATTATGTTAACCATGCTGTGATCACATGCCATTTGTTAGTCCAGTGCAATTTTCATTTCTGATTTCTGTGGCAGAATTTTGCTTTGTAACTGATGTCAGTGTGCTGTTGCAGTAGGATTACAAGCTGAAATTGAGCTGGCTTTCGATAAAGCTTTTGTTATGCTTTTAATATTTCTGTTCATTAACTTGTCATAGTATATCTAGCAAACACATAAACACATGCCATCCACCAACAGGAGGAACGTTTAATTTGTCAAGGCAGTGGGAAAAATGATACTTAAATAAAGATGCAATATTTCTTTTCTTTTCTTCTCCTAATGCTGGGGTTGACAAACTAGGGGTCGTGACCCCACATTGGGGTTGCTTGATTCATAAACAGTGTCATGACAGAAACTCACAATCTCATCACTTGGTTTTCTCATTAATTTTTATTATTAATAATTCTTATTATCAATATGATGCTAACTATGAAAACAGATTTTGTATGCTACAATTTTGAAATGGTGCAGCAACCTTCATTTAAATTAACATTTCATCCATCCATTATCCATAACCGCTTATCCTGTGCAGGGTTGTGGGCAGGCTGGAGACTATCCCAGCTGACTATGAGCAAGAGGCAGAATACACCTTGAACAAGTCGCTAAATCATTGCAGGGCTGACATATAGAGACAAACAACCATTCACACTCATGGTCAACTTAGAGCCACCAATTAGCCTAAGGGATATTCCACCGAATGGGTGCCATTTGCTTGTTGTACCACTCCCAAATTAAACTTAATTTGTTACATCTTTTCAACACTGATTATAATAACACACATATTTAACTATTCAAAATGTGTATTGGTCAACCTCAGGCTACGTTATTTAATTTTTTACAAGGTTTGGAAGTCAAAGATGGCTGCATACTCTTTATATGAGTAACAGGACTGAAAGTAACAGGACTGAGTTTTTAGCCTAGGATTAGCTAATACATGGAATTAAGCCACATGGCGTCATCGCTAATAGCATGACCACACTTAGCACATTCTAGTGATTTAACAAAAATCTGTATTTTTAAAATAAACAAATATCATCTAAGAAATAATTTAAGTAACAGGACAGTATGTTGACATTGACCTTATCAGTCAAAGTTAAAAAATCATCAAATATACAGAAAAGTAAATGAGAGAACTAACTTTTGGTCTTCCCATGGCCTTCAGAAGACACAACTGATGTAACTTCCTGTTGAGCATGTGATTTATGGAATGTTCCAAATTTGTCAGATGGGGTAATATGTTTGGGTAACAGGACTGAGTGAAAACCCAGGGACACGACTAAAATGTGCATTTTAACTAAGATATTGTGGATTTCTTATGAAAAAACTATATTTAAACCATGGATAGGATATGGAGTCACACAACAGTGCAAGAGAAATACTGTTTCTGAAGGATTTTAATCATAATATTTCATAGTTAAGTATAAAGTTAGAGTGCGGGGACAGGTAACACATGCTATTTTTCAGTGTTTTAGGTAGTTTTTATTAATCCTTACAATTATATATCTTAAATTTGAAATCAGATCAATGTACAGGACATTCTGCGTAATAAGGAAATGTATTTTAAAGTACATTTTTATGTGCATTTATACATATAATTTTCTAGGGACGGAAATGGCACCGATTTGGTGGAATGGCTCCTAACCTGCATGTCTTTGGACTGTGGAGGAAACCAGAATACCTGCAGAAACCCAACATGCAAGACAACATGCAAACTCCACACAGAAAGGCCCTCATCGGCCATTGGGCTCAAACCCAGAACTTTCTTGCTGTGAGGCGACAGTGCTAACCACTACACCACCATGCCGCACAAACATTTCAATTATTTAGTTAGTTAGTTAGTTTGCTATCCTGACACTCTGCACTTGCATAGGAGCTTTGCAGTAAACATGGACAAATTTCCCTATCCATCTCGCTTTGCTGGTTCCTGAACAAGCTTCAGTGACTGACTCTTGGAAACACAGAAGTCAAGAAATCTCACTCAAAAATCTGCCAAAACATTTATCGAATATGGATTTACGAGCATGATGGTTGCAGAGTTTGCCTTCAAAAACTATCAAAGAAGACCCAAATATTTCTTTGGATGTACTGAAATGTACTCACGCCACCCCAGTTTGGATTACTTTCCTATCACAACATGCCCCATCATGTTTTATTCGATCCATCCATTATCTGTAGCCGCTTATCCTGTCCTACAGGGTTGCAGGCAAGCTGGAGCCTATCCCAGCTGACTATGGGCGAGAGGCGGGGTACACCCTGGACAAGTCGCCAGGTCATCGCAGGGCTGACACAGAGACAAACAACCATTCACACTCACATTCACACCTACGGTCAATTTAGAGTCACCAGTTAACCTAACCTGCATGTCTTTGGACTGTGGGGGAAACCGGAGCACCCGGACGAAACCCACGCAGACACGAGGAGAACATGCAAACTCCACACAGAAAAGCCCTTGCTGGCCACTGGGCTCGAACCCAGGACCTTCTTGCTGTGAGGCGACAGTGCTCATGTTTTATTCCTTACTTATCATTTCTAGTTTCCAACACACCTCGTGACAAGCTCACCCTTTCCACTACACTGGTAAGTCAGTGCAAAGACACTTCCTGTGCTTTTATTAATTATCTCATCTCATTATCTCTAGCCGCTTTATCCTGTTCTACAGGGTCGCAGGCAAGCTGGAGCCTATCCCAGCTGACTACGGGCGAAAGGCGGGGTACACCCTGGACAAGTCGCCAGGTCATCACAGGGCTGACACATAGACACAGACAACCATTCACACTCACATTCACACCTACGGTCAATTTAGAGCCACCAGTTAACCTAACCTGCATGTCTTTGGACTGTGGGGGAAACCGGAGCACCCGGAGGAAACCCACGCGGACACGGGGAGAACATGCAAACTCTGCACAGAAAGGCCCTCGTTGGCCACTGGGCTCGAACCCGGACCTTCTTGCTGTGAGGCTACAGTGCTCATGTTCTATTCCTTATTTATCATTTCTAGTTTCCAACACACCTTGTGACAAGCTCACCCTTTCCACTACGCTGGTAAGTCAGTGCAAAGACACTTCCTGTGCTTTTATTAATTATACTTATATTAATTACACAGAGGTTACCGACATGATAAAATGTTCATTTGTTACAGTAGTCCAAAATTATACATCTGGAATAAAAAAAAATGCAGGGTGGACATGCATAATGTATATTTGGAGTCTTTTGCCCAGAAAGGTTGAGAAGCCCTGGCATAACGTCTAACCACATGCCCAGTCATTAACTTGTATGCACAGTCCTACTTGTTAACTCATTTACCTTCTTGCTTAGTATTCAGTTACTCAGGCTAAAGTCTATATATAAATCAGTAACTACAAAAACTGATACAGAAAGTGTACAGTTACATTAGTTAATTTTGTCAGTTGGGTATCCTGAATATACAGTGAGAGGAGCTATAAAAAGCACAGCTATTTTTGTCAGAATGATCTGCTATTGCTAGCAAGGATAAAATAAAATCTAGCCGTCACCCAAATTTGCTACACTTTCAAGAGACTTGCCATGGTCATCAAGTCATCTTGCAATCTTTTATAACATGCTTAATAGGCATAAAATCAAGAAGACAGGCATATCATTACTCATCAGGAGAGGTCGAATTGTGTGCGATAAGAGGAATGTACCTCAATATGATTCCAAACGTATTGCGCAATATGATACACTGCATATGATATATGTCTATAGGAATATACAAAGGGCATGTATATAGGAATGTATATGTGTGTACAGGAATGTACAGAGGGCATTAAACAGCTCTACTATCCCTGTGTTACATTCAGAGGAGGTTAATTAGATAGTCAGCATGTGTGTTCCCAAGATAAACACTATCCCATTTGGAAGGCAACATGAAATAGCTGTCTTAAGAAATTTCTATTCATGGATCAAATTAAAAGACACATCACATCAATCATTACTGGTGAAGGCAGTCACAAATTTATTTGTGATTTGTGACAATTATTGTGATGTCATAATACAGTATACAGTATTTGTATCAGCGCATGCATGTAGAATAGGAAAGCCGCTAATTATACGTTATAAAATAAATTACTGGAAAGTTGATATGAATTGATATCGAACATAGAGAACATACTGTTTATTAGTCCGTTGGCTGCAGTTATCCATGAAGCAACACTTCCTATTTGGATCAGTTGGCTAACCCAATATGCAGCACAATATGCAGCACAAGTTCATGTTACTTCCTGCTGAGGCCTTACGATAAGGAAGATGCATTAAACAACAACATTGGGGCTGAACAAAGGTCAGCCTTACTGGATCAAAACACCTACATCCTGGAGAGACACAATTACCACCACGCAGAATACACAATCGCAAGCTGCTACTGCTGCTGCTGAATCCAGTTTGATAATATGAAGCAGCTTCTCTCCCACATGCCAAATGACTTCTTCATGTCTCACATTTGCAGTCATCTTTCATCACACAGAGACGTGGCTGTCCAAAAGCACATTAAAAATCTCATCTCATCTCATCTCATTATCTCTAGCCGCTTTATCCTTCTACAGGGTTGCAGGCAAGCTGGAGCCTATCCCAGCTGACTATGGGCGAAAGGCGGGGTACACCCTGGACAAGTCGCCAGGTCATCACAGGGCTGACACATAGACACAGACAACCATTCACACTCACATTCACACCTACGGTCAATTTAGAGTCACCAGTTAACCTAACCTGCATGTCTTTGGACTGTGGGGGAAACCGGAGCACCCGGAGGAAACCCACGCGGACACGGGGAGAACATGCAAACTCCGCACAGAAAGGCCCTCGCCGGCCACGGGGCTCGAACCCAGGACCTTCTTGCTGTGAGGCGACAGCGCTAACCACTACACCACCGTGCCGCCCCACATTAAAAATAAACAAGGAAAAAGACTGTTGGAGGAAACAAACAGTAATGACTGAATCCACCCTAAAGAATCGGAAAACAGACATAAAGTAGCTACGTGTGATTGAGAAAACAGAGTCAGAGAAGGACCAAGACATTACTGAACTGATTTATAACACTGTCTGTGTGGTTGTATAGATTTTTAACTTCTTTAACTCCATCCTAATCCATCCTGATGCCCTACTTCTGGCTGGAGTCTCATCACTTCACTCCTGTAGAGGATGGCCCCATATGGATAGCTTGAAGATACACTTAGAAGATGGCTTTGGAATATTAATACAAACAGTTTTGCATTTTGCATACATAAAGTATACGTTACATTTAAGAAAATGTAACATATACTTTATATTAATGACTAACCCATATAGATCTGACAAGAAACCAATCAGACTATATTTCAGTGGTAACCCTTAAACATTCAAAAAGAACCCAAATGAAATTTCAAGTAATATTCCAGTGGGTAAGTCATATAAATCCAACAGGAACTCCATTAACTCCAACAGCTAATTCATAGGGACTTGTATGGTGGGCACAGATGATTTAAGCATAGCAATAAATTGATGAAAGTTGCTATTTCAACAACAAGAACAGCTGTATAAGCACTGCTCGGGGAAGCGTTCTGAAAGATTTATTTAATATTTATATTAAATTTGGGCTTCCTGCCACAGGAAAGTCTTCAGGACATAGAACTTTTAACTTTACTGTTTCTTAGTTATTAGATTAATTAGATTTGATGAGGGGGTGGCACGATGGTGTCGTGGTTAGCACTGTTGCCTCACAGCAAGAAGATCCTGGTTTCGTGGCCGGCGAGGGCCTTTCTGTTACCCCTTTTCCACCAAATCAGTTCCAGGGCTGGTTCGGGGCCAGTGCTGGTGCTGGTTCACAACTCGTTCAACTTGCGAGCCAGCTGAGAACCAGTTTGCTTTTCCATAGCTCGCAGTGCTAAGGGAAGCTACGTCATTATGTCGCTGTATACGTCAGTTACATCGTTGTATACGTTATTACGTCGCTGTATACATCAGTTACGTCGCTACGTTTGCATAAACCTTGGCGCGAATATCGAAGCAAAAACAACACAGAAGCAGCAGCAGCAGCAACAATAATAATAATAATAATGGATGACTTCGCGTTTGTACAGCTGCTGCTTCTCGTCGCTTAAAAATGGCGATCTTTCGCGGTCTTGTTATTGTTGTTGGTCTTAACAACTCCGCCCCCCCCGCTGACGTAAGCGGTTCTTTTCTCTGGCCCAGCAGAGAGTTGGTGCTAGCCTGGAACCGGTTTTTCTGGCCCCAGAGCCAGTTCTTTGTCAGTGGAAACAGAAAACCCGGTTCCAAACTAAGCACTGGCCCCGAACCAGCCCTGGAACTGCTTTGGTGGAAAAGGGGCATGTGCGGAGTTTGCATGTTCTCCCCGTGTCTGCGTGGGTTTCCCCCGGGTGCTCCGGTTTCCCCCACAGTCCAAAGACATGTAGGTTAGGTTAATAGGCTCCAAATTGACCATAGGTGTGAATGTGAGTGTGAATGGTTGTTTGTCTCTGTGTCAGCCCTGCGATAACCTGGTGACTTGTCTAGGGTGTACCCCGCCTCTTGCCCATAGTCAGCTGGGATAGGCTCCAGCTTGCCTGCGACCCTGTAGAACAGGATAAGCAGCTACAGATAATGGATGGTTGGATAGATTTGATATTTGATTGTTGATTAGCCACACAACCAATTTGAATTGGTTGGAATTTGTTTTCAGTACAGCATGTTAAAATCTACAGCACAGTACAAATTGGTAAACTGGGATGCTTGGATGCTGTCACTCCACCTCCATCCCATCCCCGAACTCTCATGTGCTCACTCAGGTTTGTTGATGGTGGAGTGACTGGCTGTTTGTCTATGTTACCTTCTTGCTCTCCCTTTTAGTGATGCAGTCATAGTTAGTCTTGCTAACGCTCAGTACACAGTGTACATAGTTCTTAACCATTATGTGACAATGGGCATACCTAACTGTCTGTCTGTCTCTGTTGAGCTACAAATTCCACTCCTGAGACACTGGTGATGCTGACCTCTCCTGCTCTTCAGACCTGACTGATCCATCCTGATGCCCTACTTCTGGCTGGAGTCTCATCACATCACTCCTGTAGAGGATGGCTCCATATAGACAGCTTGAAGATACACTTAGAAGATGGCTTTGGAATATTAATACAAACAGTTTTGCTACAATGGATTCGGGCTACAACTCCAACAATAAGTTTAGGACTGAAGTTGCTATGAACAGTGTTGCATTCAAGTCTCCATCAATGAACAGTTGAAAGCTTCAACTTTTGACTTCATGCCAAAAGTATAATGAACTTCCTGGTTATACAATTGCATGTTTTGACCATATAGGACACAGTTAGAGAAGCAAGTTATTTATAATCATGCTGTCTGTTATCACTCAGATGAGGATGGGTCCCTTTTGATTCTGGTTCGTCTCAAAGGTTCTTCCTCATGTCATTTCAGGGAGTTTTTCCTTGCCACTGTCTCCTCAAGCTTGCTCATTAGGCATAAATTCATATGTTCAAAATTGATATTTTTCTGTAAAGTTGCTTTTCGACAATGTCTATTGTTAAAAGCGCTATACCACAGATGTTCACAAGCGCCGGTGACCAGCGGTTTTCTCCGCCTACATGGACAGTCTGCACTGGCTACTTGATCCCAGAAAAAAATAAAAACTTGCCTTTCAATGTTCAAGCGATTTATATCGTCTTCGCTGCCCATAATTTGCTGCAAATCCAATTATTCCACCACAAAATTGTCTTCAATTCAAGTCTAGCATGACTGGAAGTGACACTATATTTGTTGATTGATTCTCGCGCTCTGATTGGACCACGTGACCACACCGCAGCAGATGACTTAGCAGATAACAGTAATGACGCAGTTGGTTGTTGTAGTCGATTTCACTTGGTTTTCACAAAATGCCACCAAAGAAGAAACTAAAATCTTCTGTGGGCAAAATAAATATAAAGTCTATGTTTTCTACAGGTTTGTACATATAAATCGTAATTAATATTTTCATATTTTGTCTTTTGTCCTTTTATCACACAATTTATGTATTTCACACAATTTAAAATGTAAAAAATGAAAATTTACAATGTAAATAAAGCGCTGTGAATTCAATTGTTTTCCTCAATTTATTAGATTATAAAGTATGAATGATAAGTAAACTTAAAGAAAATAATTAGAAGATTCATCATTCTCTGTCTAAGAATTGTTATTTTCATATCCAGAAGCTACCCGGAGTGCCTAACTTCCCACAGAGATGTATGGTCCATTAGCGAAGACTTCATACTTATAAAGTGCAAGTGCAAATAACTAATTGTGTGCAAATATTTATGCTGAAATTAAAATGATACAATACACAATACCACACCAGAAGCACATCAGGTGCATTACACATGCACCAAATAAGCTCATCCTGTAGTTATGTTACAGAGCCAGGCAGCATACTACAGAGGGGAACTGAGAAAGCCAAGCACACATACATCAGGAGGGAAACTTTACAGGGAAATGGTTAGTAATTTATTAGCTGAGAATGCACCAGAAGCCACCAGAAGGCATGTAAATTAATATATACACAACCCCGATTCCAAAAAAGTTGGGACAAAGTATAAATTGTAAATAAAAACAGAATGCAATGATGTGGAAGTTTCAAAATTCCATATTTTATTCAGAATAGAACATAGATGACATATCAAATGTTTAAACTGAGAAAATGTATCATTTAAAGAGAAAAATTAGGTGGTGATTTTAAATTTCATGACAACAACACATCTCAAAAAAGTTGGGACAAGGCTATGTTTACCACTGTGAGACATCCCCTTTTCTCTTTACAACAGTCTGTAAACGTCTGGGGACTGAGGAGACAAGTTGCTCAAGTTTAGGGATAGGAATGTTAACCCATTCTTGTCTAATGTAGGATTCTAGTTGCTCAACTGTCTTAGGTCTTTTTTGTCGTATCTTCCGTTTTATGATGCGCCAAATGTTTTCTATGGGTGAAAGATCTGGACTGCAGGCTGACCAGTTCAGTACCCGGACCCTTCTTCTACGCAGCCATCATGCTGTAATTGATGCAGTATGTGGTTTGGCATTGTCATGTTGGAAAATGCAAGGTCTTCCCTGAAAGAGACGTCGTCTGGATGGGAGCATATGTTGCTCTAGAACCTGGATATACCTTTCAGCATTGATGGTGTCTTTCCAGATGTGTAAGCTGCCCATGCCACATGCACTAATGCAACCCCATACCATCAGAGATGCAGGCTTCTGAACTGTGCGCCGATAACAACTTGGGTCGTCCTTCTCCTCTTTAGTCTGAATGACACAGCGTCTCTGATTTCCATAAAGAACTTCAAATTTTGATTCGTCTGACCACAGAACAGTTTTCCACTTTGCCACAGTCCATTTTAAATGAGCCTTGGCCCAGAGAAGACGTCTGCGCTTCTGGATCATGTTTAGATACGGCTTCTTCTTTGAACTATAGAGTTTTAGCTGGCAACGGCGGATGGCACGGTGAATTGTGTTCACAGATAATGTTCTCTGGAAATATTCTTGAGCCCATTTTGTGATTTCCAATACAGAAGCATGCCTGTATGTGATGCAGTGCCGTCTAAGGGCCCGAAGATCATGGGCACCCAGTATGGTTTTCCGGCCTTGACCCTTACGCACAGAGATTCTTCCAGATTCTCTGAATCTTTTGATGATATTATGCACTGTAGATGATGATATGTTCAAACTCTTTGCAATTGTACACTCTCAAACTCCTTTCTGATATTGCTCCACTATTTGTCGGCGCAGAATTAGGGGGATTGGTGATCCTCTTCCCATCTTTACTTCTGAGAGCCGCTGCCACTCCAAGATGCTCTTTTTATACCCAGTCATGTTAATGACCTATTGCCAATTGACCTAATGAGTTGCAATTTGGTCCTCCAGCTGTTCCTTTTTTGTACCTTTAACTTTTCCAGCCTCTTATTGCCCCTGTCCCAACTTTTTTGAGATGTGTTGCTGTCATGAAATTTCAAATGAGCCAATATTTGGCATGAAATTTCAAAATGTCTCACTTTCAACATTTGATATGTTGTCTATGTTCTATTGTGAATACAATATCAGTTTTTGAGATTTGTAAATTATTGCATTCCGTTTTTATTTACAATTTGTCCTTTGTCCCAACTTTTCTGGAATCGGGCTTGTATATATACACAGTATATAAAATGTCTAAAGTCCTTCCCGCACCATATGGTGCATTAGGCAGCACTGATCTCTGTTTCTGTAGCCCTCGGCCTCTCACCTATTACATAGCTAGGGTTACAGTGGGGGCTGGTCCTCTAGTAACCGTGAGAGTTTGACTCCCTACTCATATCTGTATTGCAGCATGCCTTGCCAGATGGCAGGAGGTACCATTTTTATGATGGCCTTTGGTATGACCCGACCACAAGTAGAACTCATGACCTCCCAATCGAGAGGCGGACACGCTAACCACTAGGCCAACTCGTGGTTTTATATAAAGGGGGAGGCAATGTCTCCAGATCCTCCTACGCATGCCAGACCCACCTACTTTTTTTTTTAAGCCAGTTACTTCAGATTTTCTGGAGAACCCTATATATAATAAAATTGGCTTGACTTGACAATACATACATGGACAACAGCAGATACTCTGTGTCTTATCAACAATACACAATTATTACAATAAAATGATACAAAAACAAACATATGACACACAATCACATACGGTAAAGTTGGTGAATAGTATACATGCCAGTAGTATGTAAGGAGAGAACTAGAGGGAGGAGTTCAGAGTCCTGATAGCTATGGGGAAAATGCTGTTTATGAAACGTTTAGTTTTAGTAGACCATGACCTGCAGTGCCTTCCTGAGAGAAGGAGTTCAAGTTGCATTTTTTCTTATTATTGGCTCTAAGCAAAAGTGTGGTGGGGGGTAGTGAGAGAATGACACTTTATAGCTGCTATAACAAAAGTGATATCAGGTACAAACTTGTTTCATGGACAATCAACGGAAAACAGTATGATAAAAAAACAGATGCAATAGTTGACAATTTTTCTGGGGTTTAACAGAAATTAACAAAAAGAGAAATTAACACTATTGTGAAATTCTTTTCATCACATATCCCAGCTTGTGAGGAAGTTGAGGTCAGAGCTCTTTGGAGGATAGAGAATTAAGTGACTTTCTCAAGGGCAAGCTTGAACAACAGTGGCAGGTTGAATCTCCAGCCTTCAGACCAGTAACACAGACCCTGAACCACTGAGCCATCACTTCCCCTGCTCTCATGCCCATTAGGATCTAAGAGTAATGCAGGCTTCAGATTTGCAGGCTGCCTGCTGGTACCTCATATAATGAAGGCTACATCAGGGGGCAGAGCCTTTTCTTTCAAAGCCCCACAGTTATGGAACAGCCTTCCAAGTCATGTTCAGGACTCAGACACAGTCTCAGTGTTTAAGTCTAGGCTGAAAACATATCTGTTTAGTCAAGCCTTTTGTTAATAGTTTTATTAGGTAAAGGAGTAGATCTGGAGGGTTCTCTGACATAGAGTGTTTTGGTAAACTGGGATGTATGGATGCTGTCAGTCCCCCATTCACTCGCTCACTCGGGTTTGTTGACGGTGTAGTGGCTGGCTGCTTTATGTCCCGGGGCTCCCTCATGCCTGTGTTACCTTCTGGCTCTCCCCTTTTAGTTATGCTGTCATAGTTAGTTTTGCCGGAGTCCCTGCTTGCGCTCAGTGCAAAATGTATACTGTTCTTACTCATTAGGTGACCCCACTCTGTCCCTCTGAGTTACATTTCGATCCTAAGACCGAGATGCTGACCTCTTCTGCTCCTCAGACTGCCTGATCCATCCTGACACCCTACATCTAGCTGGAGTCTCATCACATCGCTCCTGTGGAGGACGGCCCCATATGGACAGTCGAAAGTCGCACTTGGAAGATGACTCCGAACACTTACAGTCATGCTTTTATGTCTGAGGACTACAGTCAACTTGCTAATTTTAGGACTGTAGTTGTCATGAACAGTTTTGCACTCAAGTTTCCATCAATGAATGGTTTATAACTTCAACAAAACAGACTTCATGTTAAAACTATAATGAATTTCCTGGTTACACAGTTATACTTTGTGACTATATAGGACACTGTTAGAGAAGAGAGTTATTTATAATCATGCTGTCTGTTATCACCCAAATGAGGATGGGTTCCCTTTTGAGTCGAGTTCTTTTCAAGGTTTCTTCCTCATGTTGTCTGAGGGAGTTTTTCCTTGCCACCATCGCCACAGGCTTGCTCAGTGGGGATAAATTAGGGATAAAATGATCTCCTGTTTAAAGTCTTTAATTTTCTGTAATGCTGCTTTGCGACAATGTCCGTTGTTAAAAGCGTTATAAAAATAAACTTGACTTGACTTGATGGTTAATAAGTTCCACAAACAATTTCCTTATTTAACTGCTACTCTGTATCATCTTATTTGGACAGTGGTAATAATATTGATTAAACTATAATAATAATAATAATAATAATAATAATAATAATAACTCCGTGAGTTCAAAAACTTTTCATTGTCAGTAGTTTTTACTTATTTGCATTTAATTATTTTGCAGATGTACTTATCCACAAGAGAAGGCAAAACGTTATAAAAGGCACATGGAGTCTATTAGGTCACTGTACATTTTGTAAGCTATTCAATATGAGATTTACTTTTTGCTAATGATTCGACTATGGATATATGATGGAAGCTTTTAAGAACTATGTTTTCTTTTTATTCAAGTTCACATCCTTCACATCTGTCTCAGAACTTGCATCTGCAAATTGTGACTTGATGCTGCAATTTGCCTCCCATACTCCTACATCCCTCGCTCTGTTGATCTCACTCTGCCACCTTTGATCAGATCACTTTACATCTCCTTTTATCTCCTATTACTCTGACACCACAGAGAGCTCACGCATGCTTTTACTTCCTCTTCATCAGAAGAGATCATCAGATGAGGGACGTTACTCTGGACAGTACATAAACACTCTGAAGAGCTTCAAAAGGCCAGGAAACTCCTCAAAGGCTCAAATGAGAGAACATTCATTCAAGCATCAATATATTGGTCAAATTGGACATAATATCTCCACTATGATACTCTTCTTACTTCTGCTAACATTAAGTTACCATCCAACATATAGCATTTGTAGATTTTAAGAAGATACAGTATAACCAATTTGTTTGACATTTTAAACTTATTGTACACTTTAAAGAGTTACAATGGAACAGAAATACTCCTGTAGAACTTTTTCTGCTCCAACATGTTCAATGTGCAGTTCTCTCAGTCTGGATTTAGACTTGATTGTGCTTTAGGAGCTTCATTTCATCTATAGCAGGGGTATTCCACTGAGATTTGGGAAAGTCTATCTATATAAATTTGTTTCGCATTGGCTCTTTACCACTTTTGACCAGCACCATGGACCCTGAACAGAGCAGGCATCTGTTTTGAACTTGAAGCAGAGAATAAACATATGGGACGTGCCAGTACAAAATTAGTCCAGTTGGTCAAAAAATGAATTTACTGAATATTCTAAATCTATAGTTAATTATCTTTAAAATAAGGGTTCATTTGTTAAATTTGGTGCAACCAATCCAGAGAAAGTAGCAAAAATGTTTCAGGTATCATCATCTTAACAGAAGATCAAGTTTAGAGAAAATCAGCTGTAAACTTTGTGATGATGTAAATTGAAATTAATGCACAACACACATTTATTTGGCCTACAAAGTCATATTTATAAGCTGATTTACACTCTAATATTTTGGTGATGGATACATTATAAATTAAGGAATGTAATTACGGTAAAATATGAGGGCAATGTTTTTGACATGATCTTGTTTCAAATCCCTATATCATGGAATGAACTATTGCTACACTAGACTCACTTTATGGTGACTAGGCATGTAATAATCTATCATGTGATGATAAATCACAATACAAATTTCTGACAATTCGCAATGATGAAATAAAAAAAGAGGTGCCCTATGGATACATGTGGCTACTGCTTATAAATAAAATTGTTTTCTGATACCATGTCCATACAGTAAATATAGCACATAGCGCATTATATATATATATATATATATATATATATATATATATATATATATATATATATATATATACACACACACACACACACTCTATAAGGCAGTAGCCACAAAAATGAACGTAATCCAAAAAATTAACAATTTAAAAATCACAGAAGTAAAATATACCAAGTGTCTGTACTTTATATTATTCTACTCTTACCTCTTACAGTTTTCGAAAATGAAACCTCCGAACCGAGGCTAACATACGCACGCTGTCGCCATGACCCAAACTCTTGTTTCCTGGAAATGGCCCGGTGCTAGAGCTCAGTGGTCTCAATACTCTTTTCAACAACTTCCTGTAAGAACTCGGAAGCGCGTCACATCTACATCACTCATGGGACCACTGGCCGAAGAAGGCGAGGAAAGGGGGACAACCTGGAGTATATTTTAAAATAGGAATGCACTTTCCCTCGATAATAAGCATAAACACGTCTGAAAGCGATTTCTTTAGTCCAGTCCATTTATTTCGAATGGTGAACCGAATTGTATACACTCACCGGCCATTTTAATAGGAACACCTGTATGTGTATGCGCAGTGCACTACTGTTTCACTCATTCTTACGTTCTTACAACACGATGACATAGTGGCTAGCCACAACAAAAATGAATTGGAAAATAAAATAATCAGGCTGCGTGATCTCTATTTTTAAAGGAATATTTAAGTTGATAAAAATAGGAAAATTAATGTTACATTTTTAGTAATTCATTTTTTTTATTTTCCAAAAATATCGTGGGAAATCCAATAGTGAACTCCATCCATCCATTATCCGTAACCAGGCCTGGAATTTCATCATTTTAGGGGCAAGGCCACTTGGCCTTTTGTGCTGTCAATTTTTTAAGGGCACGAAGGCCAAAAGCCAGGGCACCAAGGCCATAAAATAAAACAATGATTTTAAGTTCACGTCTATAATGAATTTAATTTAAGGACTAATGATGCTGCATTCATGTGCTATGGGAAGATGATATTTTCCAGTTGGGAAGTGGTATTTACCAGTGTGTTGTGTTCACATGCTTTTGTTGTTGTTGACAAATTAAAGATGGTGGACCAGATTCAAGTTAGCAATAGTTAGTTAGCTATCGTTAGCAATAGCGTCTGCTCTGGATAGGTAAAAACAAACCATAACAACACATTTTTAAAGGAAACGGATTTCTAACGTATTATATTACACTTGTTAATGATGCAACATTGCATAGACACAAAAAACTACCCACTAGTACTAGTAAAAAAAACCTTTAGTAGCGTACAATGCTTAACATTCAAGTGTCTTGTACCGCTCGCCGCCATGTTGAAAAGGTTAAAGTTCATCTCATCTCGGCAACTCGTGTATCAAAATTTTCTACGAGTTGCCCAGTGGAAAATACCACAAGAGGGGGCGTTCATGTGTGCTTTCCATGTCGGCGTTTGGTATTTACCATAATTCCCATAGCACATGAACGCAGCATGACTCTTCTGAGGAAGATTGGAGTCTCAGTCGAAACCATCAAGCAGGTAAACATCTCCTCCACTATTATGTCTGAAGATAAGAAAATATTGAACACATCTAAACTTATCAATCCATCACTCACTTCAAAAATTGTAAAACTTATTAAACCTATATCCTCCCATAATTTTTGTTCAATTGACACCGAATGTGCAAGAGCATCTTCAGACTGTACTACTATGCAGATTTTTGATTAATCAAAATTGAGCCTGGAGTTCATCAAAATGTTTGACTGTAAATGGAACATATACTAGAATGTATATGAAAATGAATAAAAGTAAATGTTAATGTTGTAATGACGCCAAAAACAATGAGAAAATCTCTTGCGATGGTGATCTCGTCAAGATGGCAGCAGTTACATTTCGGTTAAACAGCAAAAAGAAAACACAATACTAGTAACAAAACAATGCTAACTGAATAGATTAAAAAAGTGGCTATGAACAGACAACAGCACATATCATGTATCATATTATGGCAGGAACAAGCAGTAGTAACATCCATGACCTTACGCTTAAAGCTCGACAAAGGAAAAACTTGACAGCAAGCTAATTAGCATTTGTTACCGGCTACAGTTGGTACTCAGCACGTTAAAAGTGGGTCAACGTTGTAACGACATAACGTTACTGTACAAGCAATGCTTATTTAACGGTAACAAACTTAAGCCCTATATGTTGAAATTCCTATCTTATTCGTTCGTTAATTTATCACACAGTCTTACCTCAGTCAACTTCTTCCCTCCTTCTGTGAAAATTCAACGTCTCAGACACAAGTGGGCAGGGAATGCGTTTGATTAAGGATTATTATCCTGTGCAGGGTCGCGGGCAAGCTGGAGCCTATCTCAGCTGACTATGGGAGAGAGGCAGGGTACACCCTGGACAAGTCGCCACATCATTACACACATTATTGGCCACTGGGCTCAAACCCAGAACCTTCTTGCTGTGAGGCAACAGTGCTAACCACTACACCACCATGCCACCCCGTGATGATAAATCACGATACAAATTTATGATGATTCACACTGATGAAATAAAAAATGAATTGTGAAAAAAATAATCAGGCTGCGTAATCTCTATTTTTAAAGGAATATTCTCATCTCATTATCTCTAGCCACTTTATCCTGTTCTACAGGGTCGCAGGCAAGCTGGAGTCTATCCCAGCTGACTACGGGCGAAAGGCGGGGTACACCCTGGACAAGTTGCCAGGTCATCACAGGGCTGACACATAGACACAGACAACCATCCACACTCACATTCACACCTACGGTCAATTTAGAGTCACCAGTTAACCTAACCTGCATGTCTTTGGACTGTGGGGGAAACCGGAGCACCCAGAGGAAACCCAGGCAGACAACATGCAAACTCCGCACAGAAAGGCCCTCACCAGCCACGGGGCTCGAACCCGGACCTTCTTGCTGTGAGGCAACAGCGCTAACCACTACACCACTGTGCCGCCCCTAAAGGAATATTGTTAAAAATCGGAAAATGAATGCTGCATTTTTGGTAATTAATTTTTTTCTTTTTTTTTCCCAAAAATATCATGGGAAATCCAATAGTGAACTTAATATCGTGAACTGAATTGAATCATGAATTGGGTGAATCATTACATGCCTACTGGTCTGACACATCTCCATAGAGTTCTCCATCCAATTCTCTTTAAACATTGTTTTCATCAAAGACTTTTTAACAAGCCATGTCACCACTTCACAAATCAGAGCAGAGGCGCTAAAATAAAAAAAAAAAAATCTATAACAGTCTGTGAACACTCTCCATTTCTCAATGAGCCATCTTCAGGTTACGTAAATGCGCATTCATGTGATTTGATAAGTCATAATCGAGGATCTGCTCCAGAAGTCGCAAAGATTGATGTTTAAACTGAAGTTGCTGATCTACAGAGTGGTTTTTGAAAACACTGATATGTTTGCTCTGGGAGAGCATACTGTATTTCAAGTGCTCTGTTTGATATGCTTATATACTCACGGTCTGAACGTTGATGACCTCTGCTGTATAATCTGTAAATGTTCTTGGCAGAGTTATGGAGAAATGGATTAGAAAAACATCCTGGTCAACAGCGATGCTCAATCATAGCAATGACTTCTGTCAATCTGTATGAAAGCTGTCACAGAGGGTTTGCACATGTCACTGAGAGACAGACTGAAACTAACATCTATGCGGTATAGAATTGGAAAGCTCTAGACATACACACACAGAGCTTCTGTCCAGATATCATCACAACATCAGTAAACCTGACAAACACTGAGCCATGGAGCATCTGGGTGGCCTGTACAGTGGTGCTTGAAAGTTTGTGAACCCTTTAGAATTTTCTATATTTCTGCATAAATATGACCTAAAACATCATCAGATTTTCACACAAGTCCTAAAAGTAGATAAAGAGAACCCAGTTAAACAAATGAGACAAAAATATTATACTTGGTCATTTATTTATTGAGGAAAATGATCCAATATTACATATCTGCGAGTGGCAAAAGTATGTGAACCTTTGCTTTCAGTATCTGGTGTGACCCCCTTGTGCAGCAATAACTGCAACTAAACGTTTCCGGTAACTGTTGATCAGTCCTGCACACCGGCTTGGAGGAATTTTAGCCCATTCCTCCGTACAGAACAGCTTCAACTCTGGGATGTTGGTGGGTTTCCTCACATGAACTGCTCACTTCAGGTCCTTCCACAACATTTCCATTGGATTATGGTCAAGACTTTGACTTGGCCATTCCCAGAGGTGGAAAAACTGGATTGACAAAGTAAAAGTCCTGCTTAGGTTTTCCTTCTGCCTGTGCTCTTAACACAGGTGATTTCACCAATTAGCTCATCAACCTGGCTTAAGTGATGTGGTAATTAGGATCAGCTGGTTCATTGAATTGGCTGGAGCAAAAATGTGGCAGGGTTTTTACTTTCTGCACCCGGGTTTTTCCACCTCTGGCCATTCCAAAACATTAACTTTATTCTTCTTTAACCATTCTTTGGTAGAACGACTTGTGTGCTTAGGGTCGCTGTCTTGCTGCATGACCCACCTTCTCTTGAGATTCAGTTCATGGACAGATGTCCTGACATTTTCCTTTAGAATTCACTTGTATAATTCAGAATTCATTGTTCCATCAATGATGGCAAGCCGTCCTGGCCCAGATGCAGCAAAACAGGCCCAAACCATGATACTACCACCATCATGTTTCACAGATGGGATAAGGTTCTTATGCTGGAATGCAGTGTTTTCCTTTCTCCAAACATAACACTTCTCATTTAAACCAAAAAGTTCTATTTTGGTCTCATCCATCCACAAAACATTTTTCCAATAGCCTTCTGGCTTGTCCACATGATCTTTAGCAATCTGCAGACGAGCAGCAATGCTCTTTTTGGAGAGTAGTGGCTTTCTCCTTGCAACCCTGCCATGCACACCATTGTTGTTCAGTGTTCTCCTGATGGTGGACTCATGAACATTAACATTAGCCAATGTGAGAGAGGCCTTCAGTTGCTTAGAAGTTACCCTGGGGTCCTTTGTGACCTCGCCGACTATTACACGCCTTGCTCTTGGAGTGATCTTTGTTGGTCACCACTCCTGGGGAGGGTAACAATGGTCTTGAATTTCCTCCATTTGTACACAATCTGTCTGACTGTGGATTGGTGGAGTCCAAACTCTTTAGAGATGGTTTTGTGACCTTTTCCAGCCTGAGGAGTATCAACAACGCTTTTTCTGAGGCCCTCAAGAAATCTCCTTTGTTCGTGCCATGATACACTTCCACAAACATGTGTTGTGAAGATCAGACTTTGATAGGGCCCTGTTCTTTAAATAAAACAGGGTGCCCACTCACACCTGATTGTCATCCCATTGATTGAAAACACCTGACTCTAATTTCACCTTCAAATTAACTGCTAATCCTAGAGGTTCACATACTTTTGCCACCCACAGATATGTAATATTGGATCATTTTCCTCAATAAATAAATGACCATGTATAATATTTTTGTCTCATTTGTTTAACTGGGTTCTCTTTATCTACTTTTAGGACTTGTGTGAAAATCTGATGATGTTTTAGGTCATATTTATGCAGAAATATAGAAAATTCTAAAGGGTTCACAAACTTTCAAGCACCACTGTATATTAAAATTTGACACTTGTGACTCAAGGTTATTTTGTATCACATGCTTACAAGTGAACAGGATAAAGCGGCTACAGATAATGAGATGAGATGAGATGCTTACAAGTGTGTGTGTGTGTGTGTGTAATGGAGGGTTCGGAAGGAGGGTAGTTTATAATTTATCACAGGAGCAGTAAGAGTTCACTTCTCACTTTCCAGTGATTGGTGCGACAACTAAAGCAGCTGCATTTTCAGCCCTCGATTCACCCAGGTACTAAGGCATTCTGGGTAAATAGAGATAAACTCTGCGGTTGTGGCTAGTGCAAGAGCATGACACAGCAGGGCTGAAATACCGGCAGGGGAGCTGTCAATAAGCATCCATCTTCCCTCGCTCACTGTGCAATAAAGGGAAGCTACACAGATAGCCTGCTCTTACACGGGTACATTCACCTTGAGGAATCCCTGACAAAAATGCATCAAAATATAAAAAGGCTATCTGGATTAACTGTCTGTTCATGTGTCCACAAATTTCTAAGTCTTTCCAGTATTACAAGCCGTTTCAGAGGAATTGATTTCCATCACGTTCAAGCTACAAGTAATTTATCAAAACTAACATGATACTCTATGGAGAATGTATGATTACACACGTGCAGTGTCAATGAAATCTCCATTGGAACACACATCTGGGTTGTAATTAAGTGCCTGACCACCTCTTACCCCCCACCCACCCACCCACCCTCACCCTGCCCCTGAAAGAATCTATTGCTCTTTATTAAAAGGATAATCTATCTCAAGAGCTTTACCATGCCTCAAAAGCTTTCCAAGCTTTCCTCATTAGCAAACTTAAAGGGTTAAAGTCTCAGGAGGATATTACAGGAGAATCATTCCTTATGAATGATTCATATGATAGAAAAAAGAGCTTTTGGAATTGCCATTAGGGTATATGACGGGCATACTAATGTACGTAACGAGGCATCAGTGATAACCATCACCTTTGAGACAAAAATAAATAGATGTTAAACAAAGAAAAAGAAATGAAAAAATATTTCGGTTTAAGATAAGATAAAACTTTATTCATCCCTCGGTGGGGAAATTTACATGTTTCAGCACCTCACATATAGAAAAGAGTCAGAAATAGACAGTAACAAAAAATGGAGTGTAATAAAAGTATTTTTTAAAAACCTATAGAAAAAAATATAAATATATATGCAGTGTTCTCCCCAGATTGCTTCTTTAATTTCATGCCGACGCGCTTTTTTTTTTTTGCTCTGACACTCGCTGAAAAATCACGTCTGATTTCTACCTTACGATGTTTTGGGCATATTTTGAAGGAATATCAGTGTTTTGGGCTGGTTTGCTGCCATGATGCACTCAGGCAGACTGGAAATACCCCTGGGAAATACCCAGTCACAACAAACGCCCTCAATCACTTTGCTTCAGTGCGCGGGCGAGCACCCTTGCACTGACGTCACATTTACCTTAGCAACCGTTGCTAACCTGTGCCTGGGGGACAAGCGAACTTTGTTTGCATACTGTTCAGTTACATACTGCCAAAAGATCATTAAGGTGTGGATAATTGTAGCCGCCGCTCTATATATATATAAAACTTCTATTTTGCGCAAAATTGCAATGGAGACCAGCCTTCAGTCTCGGGTTATCAGTTTATTTTAAAGCATGTTATTTAGAAACAACTATAAATTATTCAGTACTAGCAGGTTACCTGGCATTGCCCGAGTTTTGCAAAATTCTGGGTTGCCCCCAGAGTAACAGGTCAACTTTGGTGAAGATCTGTCGAGAAATGATGTTAACCAAAGACAAACAAAAATCCAAACATCCACCACCCAGGGGCCCACCAGGGACCCCCTGGGGCCCAAATATGGAATTTCTGAGTTCTGCCAAATTGTGGCTATCTCCTGTACCTACGTACCAAGTTTAGTGAAGATCTGTCAAGAGTTTGCGTTGATAAATGTAATGTGAAAGGAGGGGGTGGGTGGATGTTGTGCCCCACCTAGGACCTCCCTGGGACCAGTGTATGAATTTTGTTTATATCTGCAAAATTCTGGGTCATCCCCGGACTTATTTGCCAAATTTGGTGAAAATCCGTAGAGAAATGGTGACGTTAGTTCAAGACAAACAAACAAACAAACTTTGCCGCTTATTATATAAAGTATACAATGAAGCTAATTGTAAAAGATGTGTACTCTGGTTCTGCTCACAGGTCCAGGAGACATTCAGGATGACTGCTTATGACTGTGTTTGTATTCTACACCACTGATGAGTTTTACAGGCTTTCTAACTGGCACATGCACAAGTAAAGCCTATTTTTCTTTCACCTGGCTTCCTCAACCAAACTAGAAGACAGTGGACTCAAGCCACTGTCTTAGATCTGGCTTAGATCAAGACATGCCAGAACAGCTGGCAGTTTGCATCGTTGGGGCTACTTATGGCCCTTTTCCACTACCCTTTTTCAGCTCACTTCAGCTCGCTTCAGCCCGACACGGCTCGCGTTTCGACTACCAAAAACCAGCACGACTCAGCTCGCTTCAGCCCTGCTTAGCCCCTAAAACTCGCACCGTTTTGGAGTGGGGCTGAAGCGAGCCAAGCCGTGCCGAGTGAGGTTGGGGGCGTGAGCAGACACTCCCCCGTGCACTGATTGGTGAGGAGGAGTGTCCTCACATGCCCACACACGCCCCGCGAGCGCGCTGGGATCTGTAAACACCGCAAACCCGGAGGAAGAAGAATTACGAATTACGAGAATTATGAAGCCTTATGCGCCTCGCCTCATCTATACGCTCTTGCCAGTATCTGTTGGCGTTGTCGGTGACAACAAGCCACAGCACCAAGACCAGCAACACTAACGACTCCATGTCCTCCATGTTTATTGTTTACTATTCGGGTCGTGAGACTACCGCTTAAAAGCTCACTGAATCAGTGACATACAGAGCATCGTGGACGAGTTCGCGGAGCGCAAGGCTCATCGTATGCCCTTCAAATAATGCGCGCAGTAGGCTATTGATGTTTTATTATGACCAGTGTTGGGCACGTTACTTTCAAAAAGTAATTAGTTATAGTTACTAGTTACTTTTCCCAAAAAGTAACTGAGTTAGTAACGGAGTTACTTTGTCATAAAAGTAACTAATTACCAGGGAAAGTAATTATTCCGTTACATTTTGTTCCCCCCCCCCCCCCCAAAAAAAAAAAAAAATCAAATTCAATTAATAAAAGTGAATGTTAAATGTGTTTAATGACTGAAATGGACACTTAACAGAACCAGTTAGTAACATTATAACACTATATTAATATTTTTGTGGGAAAATGTGAGATAAGACATCTATCAAATGTAATATATTTTTGCAGTTATTAAAATTATGTTACTAATTACTGGCCACTGACGAGGACAAACGCTTTGAGAACAGCTTTAATAAAGTAACGCATAGTATTTTATTGTAAGTAACGGGAACGGCGTTATAACGATGTAAAAAGTAATTAGTTAGATTACTCGTTACTAAAAAAAGTAACGCCGTTAGTAACACCGTTTATTCTAACGCCGTTATTCCCATCACTGATTATGACCCATGTACAGTATGTCACCTAATGTTTTTTTGTTTCTGAGTTACATGTTCGTTTGAAGGACTTAATGTACAAAATAACATAGTTGCACCCCGTAGTGTTGAAATTGGTAAACACAGTGCATTCAGTGAGGTTTGCAACGCCCTCCTTTTATTTCTGACTCTTCCTGTCACCGTTGCAACCTCTGAGCGCTCATTCGTATGCCCTTCAAATAATGTGCGCAGTATAGGCTATTGATGTTTTATTATGAGCCATGTACAGTATCCTAATGTTTTTTGTTTCTGAGTTACATGTTCGTTTGAAGGACTTGATGTACTAAATAACATAGTTGCACCCGGTAGTGTTGAAATTGGTAAACACCGCAGTTGCGGACATTTTGTAGCCTAAAATGATGTTATGATAAGCTTTAATAAAGGGCCCGGTCATTTGCCCCGCCCCCGGCCCGGCTCTGACTTGTTCCGCCACTGTCACTGATGTCACTGTTTGCGCTGCTTAACGACATCACCTGACGTCCACCCACTTTCGCTAACTCCACCCAATGTGTCCACCCACTTCCGGCCAGCACGGTTCAGCGCGGTTGTAGTCGAAATGCAACTCCAACAGCCCCGCTCAGCTCGACTCAGCTCGACTCGGCACGGCACGGCTCAGCCGCGTTTGTAGTGGAAAAGCGGCAATAGAGTCCCCTATATGTCCTAAATGTCAGGAATCTCCACAAGACACTGACCACCTAGTGTTGCATTGCCCAGTAACAGCAGTGCCGGGGGCTACGCCACTATACATGAAGGAGACGACACCTTTAACAACTGGCTTATGCTGTGTTCACACTTATACCGGTACGAAAGTGGTATAACTGTATCGATACAAAGTATACGGGTACAGTTTAGTGCATCTGTCCACACTAGTGAGAAATTTTTGCAGTTTTCTTTCACGGTAGTTGAAATGCACGTGCGCAAAATGTTTCCGTGGTTACCGAGTAACTTCCTTCCGAGAATATATGGCATCCGTTATTTCGAGATCTCGAGAAAACAAAACAATTATTCCGTGATCTCGAGAAAACAAAACAATTATTTCATGATCTCAGCTGGATCACTGTATCTCCGTCGGTAGAGACGAAGCCGGGCCAGTCTTCTGCGGAGGTGCCGCGGACTAATTTTGAAATTATCCCTTATTAAAAGACTTAATGCAATCTCTCCCTGTGTCAACCCCTGATCAAAATATTGCCTTATTAGGTGATCGATTATTCCAGACATTCTAATGACCAAAGTTGCGTCTATACAAAATGAGAAATAGCCCCAAAGTCAGCATATCACAAGTCTCTTGGCGCACCTGAATGAACCATTTCTCAGCTGTTTACTCAAGATCATGAAATAATTGTTTTGTTTTCTCAAGATCACGGGATAACGGTTTTGTTTTCTCGAGATCTTGAATTAGTTGTGTTGTTTTCTCGAGATCCTGAATTAATTATGTCGTTATCTCGGAATAACAGTTTTGTTTTCTCGAGATCTCGAATTAGTTGTGTTGTTTTATCGAGATTCTGAATTAATTATGTCGTTATCTCGGGATAATAAGGTGAATAAAAAAAAGGATTATATGAAGGGCCTCTCTCGGCGTCTGTACGGATGAAAAGTGTGTGTGCTTTTTGTTGTCAATGTACAGTCTGTATTTCTGGTGGTCATTTATTCAGTCGAATCGTATAAAACGCGCGAAGCAGTTGAGAAAGAAACAAACGAATCTCCTTTCTTCACTATTTTATTCAGCAAAGACATCGATTGAGGTGTGTGACTTTGCGCATGCGCATTATATTTGTATCGATACAGAACCGCTTCATCTGTCCACACTACGCGAAGCGCTACAGTACCGATACTGTACCGGTACGAAACCCATACATTTGTGGGTTTCGTACCGATACAGTTATACCGCTACAGTACCGGTATAGTTGCTAGTGTGGACAGGTGCTGCGGTACGAAAGTAGTTTCGTATCGGTGCAAAATCCCTAGTGTGGACAGGGTATTAGAGGTGCTCATCTGGAGGTGTGACACCATACAAAACTACTACATTTTTCTTTCCTTTTTTTTCCCCCATAGGACGCAATAAGAAAAAACATAAGTTTATAAAAGGCATAAATTGATCAAATCGCAATAAAAATAGGCAGTATGATAAACATTAGCTCAAGAAAATAAGTGTACAGGATTTATTCCCATTCAGATAGTCACACATTCTAAATGTGAGTGTCCTTGAATTTACTAGAAGTGTGCGAATTCATGCGACTACTGTATGTGTCCATGATTTGTCACGGCATGCTGAGTTTTGGGTGTTGTTCTGTTCCAACTGTTGTTCAGAAGCAATCCATTTCATAAACTGTACTTAGCGTGGATTTAGCTGTGGCTCAGAATGCTGTTGAAAAGCATGCTACTCCCACCTTTGGAAATCATGACAGCAACAGCAATGCACGATTGTACGAAAGACTAAAAACAAAGTGGTGAAACAATGACCTTCTGAAATAGTCATTTATTCAATGGCATAACATTAAACCATGAATCCCCATGAGGAGAAAAAAAGAGAGAGAGAGAAAAATCAATGCAATCATAATGCTGCTGGTAAACAAGGTGGGATAATATTTTACACTACTGTCATGGAAAACACTGACTGTGTTCTCATATGTAGAAAATGTAGTGCCTGAGGTGTAGACTTTGTACAGACTAGATATGCTTTTACAAAAAGCATAGTGAAATAGAGTAAATCTGGAGCGGCAAAAGTAACTTTCTCAAACATCAGATTCTACGCAGTAGGGACAGGAAATACTTCTCCGTTACTCTAGAGAAGCATTTCCTAGCTGTTTATGGCAGCAACAGTACCACTAAGGAGACACAAGTAAGCGAGCTATAGTAACAGGAAAGTACACACATTATGTAGTTTGTTATTTCTGCCTCATGACACAGATGCTTGACATGCTGACAATAGCAGGAATGGAATCTGGAGGAGGAAGGATGTGCTTTGGAGTATTTCATGCATTGTGAGGCACTTCCTTAAGTTTAGCACTCAGGAGGGGATGGATGCAGCTGCAGAAAGGCAAAAGGAAAAGGGGAGAGAGACGGACAGACCCACTATACCCATTATAATCACTATAGATTGCAATGAAGGATGGTCATGATATTAGATGGAAGGGTTAAATCAATGACTCAAAAATGAAACTTATTAGGGTTGAATATTGCTTTATATCATCTCTCTCATCTCATTATCTGTAGCCGCTTTATCCTGTTCTACAGGGTCGCAGGCAAGCTGGAGCCTATCCCAGCTGACTACGGGCGAAAGGCGGGGTACACCCTGGACAAGTCGCCAGGTCATCACAGGGCTGACACATAGACACAGACAACCATTCACACTCACATTCACACCTACGCTCAATTTAGAGTCACCAGTTAACCTAACCTGCATGTCTTTGGACTGTGGAGGAAACCGGAGCACCCGGAGGAAACCCACGCGGACACGGGGAGAACATGCAAACACCGCACAGAAAGGCTCTCGCCGGCCACGGGGCTCAAACCTGGACCTTCTTGCTGTGAGGCGACAGCACTAACCACTACACCACCGTGCCGCCTGCTTTATATCATGATGTCTGTAATGGCATTATAAGGATGATGACCAAAATACTGCACACAGTGTTGTAGTCGAGTCACTAAACCTCGAGTCCAGTCTCGAGTCCCCAGTGTTCAAGTCTGAGTCAAGTCATTCAAGAAAATTTTAAGCCGAGTCCGAGAACAAGACTCCAGCCGCACCATTTGACGGTGGCTGTTGTTGCTTTTATGTGAAAGCATCTCTGCTACTGCGTTGGACTAACGTTACTGCTCGACTGCCCCGTTTTAGTTAATAGGCTACAGATAAAAAGCTTGTTCATCGCTCAGCAAGCCCCACCCACTATCAACAGGGCAAATAACATGAGAGAGGGTTAACACTCGCTAGTTCATCGCTCAGCAAGCAAGTCCCGCTATCAACAGAGCAATGAACATAGCATGTCACTTCCTTCTCTAGGTGGAGTCTTATCAAATGACGACTGAAGTTTGAGGTCGTCCCTGTCGTCTCCTCGATAGTTCTTCTACATATGGAACACATAGCAGTGCATTTTTTCCCACTGCACAAGAAGTCTGTATAAACAAAGCGGACAATCCTAGGGGCTTCTCTCCAGGCATTTTAGCACCATTAACGTTAGTTTGTTCCTGAACATGACGTATGAACAGGTGAATGTGCATTCTCTTGCACGAAATTAGTATAAAAATGAATGTAGATATAAATATCTTGTGCCAAATTATTATGGCATGTTACAAAAAATAAAGAAAACAATCCGAGTCCTCGTCTCCAATTTACGAGTCCGAATGCAGTTCATGCACGAGTCCGAGTCCAAGTCCGAGTCATCAGTGCTCAAGTCCAAGTCAAGTCACGAGTCCTTAAAATTAGGGCATGAGTCAGACTCATGTACTACAAGCCTGACTGCACACAAAGCAAAGGTTAACAGAAAAGCTCTAATCCTTTCATTCCAACAACAACAAAAGTAGTTTTGTGTTGTTTGTACTTTGAAAAATATGAGCTTAGGTTCCTAACTCTTAATAATCCACTTTGTCAGCATTCATTTCACTGTGACTGCAAGCAGCTTCTCAATCACTGTTAATGTGTTATGGATACCAGTGGCGGCTGCTGGTTTTTAAAACAGGGGAAGCCCATTTTACGCATTCATCGTAAAACCTGTAGGCCGGATATCAAAGCATAGAAAGGTGTGCCCCATTAGCATAGTGAACTAGACAACCCTACCTAGTGGCAGAAAGTATTTTTGCTTGTACATTTCATGTTATAGTCTGGCTTGCCAGGCTAGTGCCTCATATCCTTAATCAAAAATATCAAACATCCAAAAATCACTGGCTATTCAACGAAGAGCCTTGAACAATCATACCCTGATATGCAACACAGAGTCTTTAACACAACACCCAGCTGTGCAACACATCCTTGAACATCTTCTGCAACACAGTCTGGAAATTCATAACCAGGTAGGCTATGCAACACACAGAACCTTGAATATTATACCCAGGTATAACCTATAACACAGAGCCCACCATTCTCTTAACATTACTGAACAATATACACACTTCAGATTCATGAACATTATATGATGCACACTATTTATACACAAATTCTGCCCTCCGCTCCTTTTCCAGAAAATGGTCTGTGACCCTGTCATACTAGCTGGTTGTGCTTTCCAGAGACTTTACCAATTTCTGTTAGCAGCTAGCACTGCAGATCCCAATAAGGCTCAAGCTAGCCTACAACCAGATTGAACTACAAATGAAATAAACGAGTGAATTCACGAATGATCAAACTGATAGAATGGATGAAAGTTAACGGAGCACAACGAGTAATATTTACATTTATTTACAGAGTAATGTACAGAGACATCAATGAGAAGAAACGTTTATATGAAAAGAAAGTCGGACAGCACTTTGGCACACGACTACACTTTCTCAACATCCGCTAGGGACTGATCATACTTCCGTGTTCCTCGCCGACGCCAAAGTACAGAGCCCGCCCTCCTCACTACCTCCAATAATCCTTCATCAGCCCGGCTTCTTGCCCCTCCCACTGTCTCGTTTAGTCCCAGAGAAGCCCGGCTTCTCTGGAAGTGACGATTTTGTCGATTTTAACCAATAACAACTAGCCGAAATTGGCTGTTCAGAGCCCTCTCATAGACTGCAATGGAAACCCGGCTGCCAGCCATAGAGCCCATTGAAATAAGAAAGGTTACAGCCAGTGTTGGGCTTTTTTAAGTGCATTTTAGCAGGTTTTGAACATATTTTGGCTGGAAAACGTCAGCAGTATCTGGCAACGCTGGTTACAGCCTGGCAGCAAAGGTGATTCTCGTAGCAAACTGCAAGTTCGTCAGACATCACTCAAATAAGTTACAGGATAGTTATGAACGTAAATACAATCTTGGGCATATATTATGTTATGCAAGTTATTGTTTTAATGAGAATTCAACGTCATAGATGCCGCAGTTTGGGGAGAGAATTTTAGGGGAAGCTCGGCTTCCCTTGTTGTCTCTGAGAAATCGCCCCTGATGGATACGTAAATGACATGGGCTGAAAAATATCAACCCAAATCGACACCGAGATCAGAGACTGTCACTGATAGACTGCATGAATGTACAGTCTGGGCTAGAAAGAAATCAGCCCTAGTCATGTGTCTTTGTACTATTTTGTTTATTTGTCTTATAACCATCAGTTGCTCTTCGTTCCACAAAAGACCAAAACAATCTGATTTAAGACATTTATTAACAACAGATAATTTGATGTAGATACCAAAAATGAAGCCTTTGCAAGACAGGCGTTTAGCTCTGATATATAGCTCTGACACATAGCATTTATAGCAGCCACCCCTAACTATAGTCCATATACAAAGTGAAGGCGTGATGCAATGTACTTAGAAACTTATATTCAAACTGATTTTTTTTTCTAATCAGTGGAAGGAAATAAACTGCTGAACCACAGGGGCAGAATAATGGCGAAATACCACATCACAGTGAACTGTTGAAATATGCAAAGTGAATTTCAGTAATTTAGTTTTAATCTTAGTGGGAGAATGTTTATCTACTGTGTCTTTAAAATAAAGAAAGGCTTATTTTTAAGTGGGTGTGAATAAAGCAATGTTAAATTTACCAGTGTAGTGTATATTAATCATCATACACTATTATTACCTCCGCCCACTTTGTTAGAGGAGGTTATGCTTTCGCCTCCGTTTGCCTGTTCCCAAAGTAGCTCAAAAAGTAGTGAACGGATTTTGATGATATTTTGAGGAAAGGTGGGCCATAAACCAAGGAACACATGATTAGATTTTGATGCAAATCTGGATATGTATGTGGACCCAGGATCCATATGTACACAGATCCAGGATTTTTTTTTTACTGTTCCCAATGTAACTCAAAAAATAGTGAACAGATTTTGATGAAATTTTGAGGAAAGGTGAGCCATGGGCCAATAAACAATTGATTAGATTTTGATGCAAATCCGAATATGTGGTTTGGCAGAGGCGTGCACTCTACCGAGTGCCCTTTGAGTTATAATCAGGCAACATATACAAACATAGTAGTAACGCTACTAGTATAGTAGTGCTACTCTGTAAAAAAAAAAAAAAAAAAAAATACTGTTGTAAATTTACACTAACAGACATGACAAGAATTTACAAAAAATCAGAATTTCAGCATTTTATTCTTTACAAGTCAATGTCCTCCCATGTGAGTTTTTTTTTAAATCAATGAATATAATTATATATATATTACTTACCAGCTTAAGGTCGGTCCATATCGTGAAATACCGTGACCGAAGTCTTGAAAGTACTGACTGAGGCCCTCTGGGCCGAGATCAGTATTCAAGGCCGAGGTCACGGTATTTCACCATACGGACCGACCTTAAGCTGGTAAATAATTTTTTTTTCTTTACCAAATTCTAACAGAAAACGAGAGCGCCCGAAAGGGAAAACCGAGCCAAGCCACCATTTTGAATCCTCATTCACGGCTGTAATGCAAATTGCTTCCTCCTCGGTATACAAGTGCACTTCCATGGCAGGAAAAAAAAAACTACATTTTGCTGCCTATGTAGTCCCCTATTTATACAAAATTGAGTCATTCAGGATTCAGCCATGTTTTTGCTCAGCGTTAGCAAGTTACAGGTTTTTAGCTTTCTCCTGAAATGTTTTATTTTATTTCTTCTTCCTCAGGGTAGTAAAACTCGCTTTCGCTGTGAACACTGTCGTTATTGCTATCCATGCTGTAAAATTAATGCTATTCTCCTGAGAAATGCTGGCAAAATTTTAAGATTTTTGATAATCTTATAAATAAATCTTATAAAAAAAAGATAAATGTTGACAAAAAATGCTACTATGTTTGTTGTTGTTGTGAACGAGCGAGTCGCCAGAGGTCCGTAACTGGGGTCTGTATCGTAGGATACGGACCCGCTCACCAGCCAATCAAAGCGCAGGATTTGATGGAAACCACACTGTGAAAAAAATAAAATACAATATTTTATTCATATCATGTTCCACTCCCTTGGAATATGACTAAACGCTCAGTGCATATTTTCAGTATAAGCTGTGCGATTTAACACAGTCATAGTCAGTGTCACTCATTGACTTCACACAAACCCTGCCATTTCACTGCACAAACTAAGAGCACATATCATATTCATGACATTTCAACAAAGAGGAAAGTGGGCCAATTTATTCGATAAAAGCTCGAGCTACTGTGGTGAGAAGTTGTCGAGTCAGGTCTTCAGGGAATAGGGTAAAATTTATCCAAGTCATATGTAATAAGAAGGTGCACCTGAGCCATGGCTGTGCTTATTACTTTGTTTCAGAGGGAACTGGTGTGTGGAGTTTATTTCTTTATCTAGCAGTGGGCACGTGAGAAGCTGGAAGGTTTAAGAAATAATGAGATGCTGTTGTTGAAAACAGTGGCAAAAAAAATAATTAACAAGGATACTAAGCACAGAAAAAAATTCATATGAGCTATGTGATGTGGCTGGTTTTCTCTATTTGGAGTAAATTATGTATTCACCCTAATGTTCTAGATATTGCCCTTGACATTTTAAGTACCCTTTAAAATTTTGTCTGACTTTTTCTGCTGCGTTTTATTTTATTTTATTTCCTACCCTACTTCCTTTAACTGTACATGGGCTTGAGGGTGGGCAAGGGTGGGTTTGTGAGTGGGGCGAGGGTGTGCAGAGATTTGCTCAGCTGTTAAATGTGTACTTATATGTGTTTTAATTAGATTGATATTCTGCAAATGCTTCCTGTGAAAACTGAATAAACTGAATGTTAAAAGACACATGAACGAGCCATCACTATGTGATGGTGAGAAAAACACAACTGAGATTATAGGACATAAAATACAAGACATTTTAAATCATTATAAAGATGACTAAAGTGTTTAATGATATACAGTAAGTGTCTGCTGGAATAATCATACTGAGTACTGACCTTGAAAGTATTCAGTATTCAGAATAAAAACTCAAACTTAGGGACTTGACTTTGGGTTGAGAATCATAACAGGTGTAGTCTGCAATGAGCATGACTAACATCCATTTGTCCAACATACGGTATATGAAGTACGCTATTTTCAAATAAGCAAATGATGCATAAGTTTGAGTAAAATTCATTGAGTTTTTTTTTTAATTAATGAGACAATGATGAGCTAGTGTTGTAGTCAAGACCACCTAAACCAAAACCAAGACTTTGAGGGGTTGAGATCAAGTCAAGACCAACACCAAGGCAGGATAAGACCGAGTCAAGACCAGGACCAAACCAGTGTGTGTGAAGGGGGGCAGGGAGGGGTGACGGCCGTTAACAGGAAGAAAAATTTCAAATTAGTAATGAGTCATGTTATTGGTTGCATTTGAAGCAGGAAAGTTTACATCCAGTCAGAGTAACAATGTTAACAAATAAACCTGACAATGCACAGGCAATTTAGTGAAATCCCTGCAGTTGTGGTCTTGACCGGTCTTGAAATAAAATCCCGAGTCCTCTATGTCTGACACCGAGACAAGACCGAGTAAAATGCAGTTGATTCTGAGACGAAACTGAGACCTTAATAAAGTGATCTTGAGACCAGTCTCGAGTACTACACCACTATGATAAGCATTGAGTTCATTTTCTCAGTTACGGGTACATTGTGTATGGTGTCTGCACTGACTATTCTAAAATTTATTCCACAATACTTTAAACTTCCATCCATTAGCTTTACAAGATCTGAACAGTGCATAAAGCATTAGTAAATGTTGAAGAATTGTATTTAGCCAGCATGTTTAATATGTGTCTGTAGGTATCATGCCGCCATTCTGTGTCTAAGAACTACAACGCCCAGTCCTCTTCCGCGTGACCTACATCACGCGTGGGCGGGATCATCTACGTCAGTCCGCCATGCGCGCATAAGTCCAGGCAGAAGTTCCGCTCTTTGTCTCTCGTGTCTGGATTTCAAGGAATCTAGACGCACAAAAGAGATGCTCTCCACCAAAAAGACGTCTTTTTCTTTCTTTCTTGCAAGATCCATCACTCAGCGCGATTTTCTTTCTTACCCTTGGCCAAGGTAAACTCCAGAGTCGCGCGATCTTTAAACTCAACTTGAGTTACAACCGGTTTATTCGTATTAGAAGTGACGTCACGACTGCAGCCCAGGCAGTTAAAAGTTAAGAAGCGATTGAATCCTTTTTAACTCACAAGCGCTGTGCATCTTATTCTGATCAGAGACTTTTCCTCACGAACACTGAAGTTCGGACCAAGAGTCCTCTGCTTTCCACGGGAACCACCCAAGTGCTCCGCCGGACCCAAGAAGACTCTGCACTTTCTACACGGGCGGCTCACGTGCTTCATGAACAGCGAAGCTCTGCAACGGCGAACATCTTCTTCATATCTTGCTAAAGGCAGGATTAAGTAAGATTTTGGCATTTGGGCATAATTAAGATAGTCTTAGGAATTTGCTTTTATTTTAAATAGTGTGAATTTAAACCCAGGTTTATTCATTACACTATTAGACACGCAGCATGTCGAATTGAATTGTTCTGTTTGTTTAATCTCAATTTGTTTTAATAGGCTGTGCATGCTTCTCTCTCTCTCTCTCATTCTTACTAACATTTTAATTTCATTATTATACATCTTGATCTCATCAAGATTTCAGTGGATTCAGTATGGTTATGAGCTAGTGGGTAGCTACAGCTTCCCTTTGTCTGCTTAGCAACACAAAGCTAATCAAGGCCTACCATGTGCTCACCAGGCCTAACAAACACACTTTTAGCTAGGCCATAGGGCCTTTCACAAACACACACTAGCAACACAAGGCTAATCTAGGCCTCCACCACGTGTAGTTAGCTACACGAGGCTAAACACATGGTCAAGTCCTTCCCACACACACACACACACACACACACACACACACACAAGCACACATTAGCAACAGAGCTAATCCTTTGTTCTATTTAGATAACATTCCTTTGTTTTAGCTAGCAACAAGCTAGGCCATACACACACACACACACACACACACACACACACACACACACACCATATCATATTTGTATATATTGATTATCCATTTTTATCTTTGTTATAATAAATCCATTTATTATCAAAGCTGTGTGTATTCATCTTGTTGGTGTGAACAATATCTGAAGTCCCCAATCTCTCAAAGAATTCAAAAAGGTGCATATAAGTTATGTAATATAGTAAGTGATCAATAATAATTAGGAAATATACCATAATCTAGCTGTTTGGTAATTTATCCAGGATTAATGGTATGATTCACTAAATGATTCACTAAATGATTCACTGAACGATTCACTAAATGATTCACTTCAAATGAGAATGATTCTATGGTATGATTCAATTCAAATGAGTCAAAGTAAACGATTCAATGGGATTGATTCATTTTAATTATTAACCTTCAAATTTAATGAGACCGATTTAATGAGATTGATCACTTAATTTCAATAATTAACTGATTGCACCCACATGTCCAATAATTGACAGAGAGCGAGCGAGAGAGAGAGAGAGAGAGAGAGAGAGAGAGCGCGAGAGAGAATATTTGGTAGCCTGAGGGTAATGAAGACAAGCCTAATCACACTTCTTTATATTTAGTGGACATCTCATGCCTTTTTTTTCGTTGTGATTCTGTTCTGCCCACAATATATGACATTTATTGCTGTTAACTTGTTGATGTAACACTATAATAATCAAGTGTTGAAAAGGCTCACACTTTATTCTTATGATTTTTCACTCAAACCCAACCCTTCAATTGTTCAGATACAAGAAAGAGGACATTTAAAAAAAAGAAGTTTTGCCCGAGAGAAATTTTTATCACTTAGCAACAAATTAGGCTTTAGCACTTCTGCCAAAACTCTACCAGCCTCCTTGTTTCAGCTTTTGTATTTTGGTAGTGATATCCCCCTACCCTGTAGACAGTGGTTATACACCATTACTGCTGGATTCTCGAATCTGATTGTTCAGCATGTGTAAATTAATTTTCCATAACAGCAATTCTCACACTACTTTCAGCTGTAATTCAAATCATTGATACATTTGTACACTTTCCAGGCCTCTAGGGTGTATATAACATCTACCCAGATTTGCTTAATTACAATTAGTAATGAAGCTATGGACTAATTAATCCTCAATGAGCAGTTCAACAAAAATTGCTTCTTCTCGGTGAATTCCTCACCATTTTGGATTCTCATCTCATCTCATTATCTCTAGCCGCTTTATCCTACAGGGTCGCAGGCAAGCTGGAGCCTATCCCAGCTGACTACAGGCAAAAGGCGGGGTACACCCTAGACAAGTCGCCAGGTCATCATAGGGCTGACACATAGACACAGACAACCATTCACACTCACTTTAGAGTCACCAGTTAACCTAACCTGCATGTCTTTGGACTGTGGGGGAAACCAGAGCACCCAGAGGAAACCCACGCGGACACGGGGAGAACATGCAAACTCCGCACAGAAAGGCCCTCGTCGGCCACGGGGCTCGAACCCAGACCTTCTTGCTGTGAGACGACAGCGCTAACCACTACACCACCGTGCCGCCCACCATTTTGGATTCTTTCTGGCAAATATGTTGGTATTCCTAGGGTGTATATAGCTTCTATATATAGCTTGTATATAGTGTATATAGCTTGCAACATTTATTGCGTAAAGTGGCCCACTTTAGATCATTCCTTTTGGACTACACAGGGCCGGAGTGAGCTACGCCGTCATTGACAGTCTCATTTTACTTTAACAGCAAAACTGCCATGTTTTATTCCTTACTTATCAATTATTCTGAGCTAAAGTTAGGCTGTAGTTTGTGCTGTACTTAAGAATGAGTCATATTAGCAAGTAAGTATTTTCACCATTTCTCCAAACAAAAACAACACACACTGTTACTTTATCTCCTTAAATCCCATCTAACAATCCTGTGTTCGTCTGCTAGATAAAAGAATGATGAAAGGAGATCAACCTTCAGCTCCTTTAAAGCCCTTCCAGGCCTCAAGCACTTTATATATCATGAGCCATGTTGTGAACAAAGCAGAAGTTTGGAGTGGCTTCATCCTGTCTTCAGCTCTGGCTCGTGTCGTTAAGGAGCTTTAGTCAAGATCAACAGATACTTATCTCACAAATAATGAAGCAATCAGCATAGCCGGCTTAGCATGCTAATTACACTGTGCTAGCCTGATCACCAGGGATGCTAGTCACCAGAAGAAAGGAGGGGGTTGCCAGTTGCATGTGTGTGTGTGTGTGTGTGTACGTGCTTGTGTATTTGCACAGGCATTTAATTGCCAGAAGATAGAAAGATGTTTTAGGCAGTCTCATCCGTCATGACTGAATAAATAAAAAAGGAAAGAGCACAGGACTGTCTGACAAGTTAAACTAGTCTAGCATCATGATCAATCCCAGCAGCAATGTTTACAATATTGAACTGAATGTAGTGACAGGACTATGAGATCTAATAAAGAGTGTAATATTAGAATACACAGGAGAAACCAAAGCTTATTGACTTCTACAAGCCATTGCACTGTTGTGTACAGTAGTCGCTCTTTTATGGTCCAAACTGTGTTGGCTAAAATAAAGCAAGGTTACTTTTAAAATGAAATATTGATTATAAAGTAAGAAAAAATACATTATTCCTTACATTTTGGTGGGGACATGCTCATCTCATATCATCTCTAGCCGCTTTATCCTTCTACAGGGTCGCAGGCAAGCTGGAGCCCATCCCAGCTGACTACGGGCGAAAGGCGGGGTACACCCTGGACAAGTCGCCAGGTCATCACAGGGCTGACACATAGACACAGACAACCATTCACACTCACATTCACACCTACGGTCAATTTAGAGTCACCAGTTAACCTAACCTGCATGTCTTTGGACTGTGGGGGAAACCGGAGCACCCGGAGGAAACCCACGCGGACACGGGGAGAACATGCAAACTCCACACAGAAAGGCCCTCGCCGGCCCCGGGGCTCGAACCCGGACCTTCTTGCTGTGAGGCGACAGCGCTAACCACTACACCACCGTGCCGCCCGGGGGACATGCTGTTATAGAAAAATTATCTACAACTCGGTGGTGTAATGCAACATGAAACATGGTAATTTCCCTTATTATTTTCCAATAACAGAACGACATGTAGTACTTTTTATTCTATTTGAATTGTGTTTAATTGATTTCCTGAAATGGGAGGTACGGTGGTGAAGTGGTTAGCACTGTTGTCTCACGCTAAGAAGGTTCCGGGTTTGAATCTTGTGCCTGACTGGGGCCTTTCTATGTGGAGTTTGCATGTTCTCCTCGTGCCTGTGTGGGTTTCCATCGGATGCTCCAGTTTCCTCCCACAGTCCAAAAACATGCCAATTAGGTCAACTGGCTACACTAAATTGCCCAGAGGTGTGAATGGTTGTTCATCTCTGTGCTAGCCCTCTGATAGATTGGCGAACTCACCAGGGGTAACCCCACATCATGCCCAAAGTCAGCTGGGATTGGCTCCAGCTTCCCACGTGAGCCTGGTGGATAAGTGTTATAAATAATGGTTGGTGGTTGGATGAATGGATTCCCTAAAATGTATCTCTGCAGGGAAATGTAACCTCAAAGAAAAATAATGAAGGTATTTCCCAACTCTCTCTCTCATATATATATAATTTTATTTTTTTTTAATAAAATGTACATGGCCTCTACTAATGTCTTCAGTATTTCTACGTGCAGTAAATGGAAAGGTGAATAGAAGAAAAGTGAAAAATTAAATGTTTAAATATAGAATACTATACATAAGCTGAGTTGGCTTAAATTTCTTTTAATTTTTTTATGTAAGTGATTTCACTGCTTCACTGTTTTTGTTTTTATTGCACTTCTCTCAGCATTCTGTGTACAGCTGAGGAATGGTGATGTTATTTGCAAAAAAAATTGTGATTTATGATTCAGTTGTAATGAGGATCAACTATTTTTAGAAGTCATTTAAAACCCTTGTTTAAGATCGTTTTGATAGGTTTTATATTCTTGGCCTGGTAAAATGTCACAGCATCCGTAATGTCTTTCAAGTGCTTACTTCAGTTCATTTCATCACTTCTGGCTGCAGTGCTGTTGACGTGCGATCTGGATTATCTGGATTTTGGCACACTCTTTTGGGCACTTTCTTGATGGTTAAACAAATTTGTCATGTTTCCTCGACATACCAGACTTGCCTTTGCATATTTTGTGAACCCTCGCTGTTTGCACCATATTCACTGTGTAAGATCCAGCAGTGCTGTATTGCTTTGGTATGAAAGGAAGAAAACACTTCAAGACATGCTGTTATTGGAAAATAATCTACTTTGGGATGGTAATGGGGCATCACATCACACACACCAATTAGCTATAACATTACAGTGTTTTGCAAAAGTATTCATCCCCCTTTGTGTTTGTCCTGTTTTGTTGCATTACAAGATGGAATTAAAAAGGGTTTTTGGGGGGTTAGCACCATTTGATTTACACAACATGCCTACCACTTTAAAGGTGCAAATTGTTGTTTTATTGTGACACAAAAAATAATTAAGATGAAAAAACAGAAATCCGGAGTGTGTAGAGGTATTCACCCCCCAAAGTCAGTACTTCATACAGTAGAGCCACCTTTTGCTACAATTGCAGCTGCAAGTCTCTTGGGGTATGTCTCTATTAGCTTAGCACATCTAACCACTGGGATTTTTGTCCATTCCTCAAGGCATAACTGCTCCAACTCCTTCAAGTTAGATGGATTGCGTTGGTGTACAGCAATCTTCAAGTTATGTCACAGATTCTCAATTGGATTGAGGTCTGGGCTTTGACTAGGCCATTCCAAGACATTTAAATGTTTCCCTTTAAACTACTCCAGTGTAGCTTTAGCAGGATGTTTAGGGTCATTGTCCTGCTTGACTGTAAACCTTCGTCCTAGTCTCAAACCTCTGGCTGACTCAAACAGGTTTTTCTCCAGAATTGCCCTGTATTTAGTGCCATCCATCTTTCCTTCAGCCCTGACCAGCTTTTCTATCCTTGCAGATGAAAAACATCCCCACAGCATGATGCTGCCACCACCATGCTTCACTGTAGGAATGGTGTTCTCAGGGTGTTGGGTTTGCGCCACACATGGCATTTCCTATGATGGCCAAAAAGATCAATTTTAGTCTCATTTGACCAGAGAATCTTCTTCCATGTGTTTGGGGAGTCTGCCACATGCTGTTGGGCAAACTTCAAACATGTTTTCTTCAGCAATAACTTTTTTCTGGCCAGTCTTCCATAAAGCCCCACTCTGTGGAGTGTATGGCTTAAAGTGGTCCTATGGACAGATACTCCCATCTCTGCTGTGGATCTTTGCAACTCCTTCAATGTTATCTTTAGTGTTTTTGTTGCATCTCTGATTAATGCCCGCCTTGCCCAGTCTACGAGTTTTGGTGGGCGGCCTTCTCCTGTCAGGTTTGTAGTGGTGACATATTCTTTCCATTTTGCTATAATGGATTTAATGGTGCTCCCTGGGATACTCAAAGTTTGGGATATTTTTTATAACCCAACCCTGATCTATACTTCTTCAGAACTTTGTCTCTGACCTGTTTGGAGGCTCCTTGGTTTTCACGTTGCTTGCTTAGTGGTGTTGCAGAGTCAGGGTCCTTCCAGAACAGATTGATTTATACAGATATCATGTGACAGATCATGTGACACTTTGATTGCACACAGGTGGATCTTAATCAACTAATTATATGACTTATGAAGTGAATTGGTTGGACCAGCTCTTATTTAGGGGTTTCATATGAAAGGGGGTGAATACCTATGCACACTCCAGATTTCTGTTTTTTCATCTTAATTATTGTTTGTGTCACAATAAAACAACAATTTTCACCTTTAAAGTGGTAGGCATGTTGTGTAAATCAAATGGTGCTAACCCTCCAAAAATCCATTTTAATTCCAGCTTGTAATGCAACAAAACAGGACAAAAAGAAAGGGGGATGAATACTTTTGCAAGGCACTGTATCTAATATACCATGAAAAAAAACAAGCAAATATTATTATTATTATTATTATTTAGTCTGGCTAACGCGACTGCAAAGCTCTGCGAGCATTTGGTCTGGCCAAGATATTAAGCCCAACCGTTTCCCAAAGTGCGTGGTTGACCCGCCTCCCTGAAATGCCTCAGTTTGCTACTGGTCGAAGCCAGAAAAGGCTGTGACGAAGCTTAAACCAATCACATCACTCTTTCCTCTGACGTATGTGACGCGACGGGGCTAACTGGTAGATTAAACTCTTACCGAAGCCGGTCGGGAGCAAGGCGAAAACATCCTTCCTTTCAATAAATACCTCCAGGGCTGCTCTTTGCTCCATTTTCAATGAGAACTTCCCGTTGAATGCTTTCAATACAGCATCTACCGCTGTGTTAAAGGCTTGCCGCTGCTCCATGTTCGTGATGTGAATGAAGCGCTTCCGGCATAGATTCTGTAAACAATCTATGGCTCCCGGTCGCAGTTCTACTACGTCAGTGCCTTGAACACGCCTCTACCCAGGGCCATTGGAGATGCTCAAAGTTGATTGGTTCCCGATTTTTCGGGAGCTTGGAAGAGCTGTAGATAGCTTGCCTGGCCAGACTAAGCTCGCAACAGGCCCTCGTGTTGCGTCACGCTTAGGATGGGTGGGCCCAGGCTAATTATTATTATTAATACATACACATTCTCTTCATATCAGCATATCAGCATTCTCAAAGGCCAACACTAGCTTACTCATGAGTTGGGGCTGTCAGCTTGGCAGTGCACTCACCTTCCAGACGGTGTGGCATTCATTAGTAGTGTTAGCGAATGCTTATAAAGCGCTCAAGCAAGTGCTACTGAGAGCAAGTAACACAGGCTAACGACTGAGAAACTAAGATTTCTGTCTCCAGACTCTTCTTTCATATTATTATTATTATTATTATTATTATACAAACACACTCTCTTCATATCAGTATTCTCAAAGGCCAATGCTAGCTTACCCGCGAGTTGGCGCGGTCAGCGCATTAACCTTCCAGCCAGTGTAGCGTTCATCAGTACTGTTAGTGAATGCTAAAAAAGCAGTCAAACCAGTGCTATCGAGAGCAAGTAGCACAGGCTAATGACCAAGAAACTAAGATTTCTGTCTCCAGACTCTTCTTCCATGCACACTCGCCACAGTATTTTTCACTCATACTTCAGTATTCATTTCCCAATGTAATTTTCCTAGTTAATTTTAATATCAACATTGACAACTACACACAATGGAGCTACCTGGCAGCCAAAATTCTCTCTAAATTTTTCGTATTTAACGAAGCAAACCTAGCGGCCATGTTTGTTTACAAATTGTCAGTCGCTCGCTAGGATGGAAGTTTTACGTCTCTGACGTCTCTTTTCCAGTTTTTCGATGTCCGTTGGTATGTTTTTCTCTTGTACATATGCATGAAGAATATCTAATGAAGTTTTGGTAGCCTTTCGGTTGTTCAACATGTCTTTCTCTTTCCCAGCAAACACAGAAATGGTTGTGCACATGAGCAGCAGTAAAGTTTCTCACTGGACATTTGTGCTCCGACGTGTGACATCATGTTGGTTTGACAACATGCCATATCATAACAATATTATATGCCCATTCTCCATTGGGTAGAGTGATGTAATGCACGTAGGATAAGCAATATGCTAGCAATATTGCATGCTATCGAACCAAATGAATGAAGCCCGCTAGAAGGGGATAGAACGCATGGTTTTATTCCATGGAAAAAGTGTCCTGTATGTGTCCTGATATTTTACTCCATTGATGTCACTCCCAGTGTTTTCCTGCTGACTAGACACGCTTTGTCAAAACGGCGAACCAGTTCAAAATTACAATTCTTTTGATTAACTTGAGTATTTTTTGTGGATGTGTCCATATAATATAAAGAGCATTACATGATGGCGTGAAGATATGAAGTTTATCTTTTCCTGTTGAAAATAGTTTCACCACTATGTTCACTATGAATATATTCACTCCTCACTTCATATCTTTGCACATCCATGTAATATCTCATCTCATCTCATTATCTCTAGCCGCTTTATCCTTCTACGGGGTCGCAGGCAAGCTGGAGCCTATCCCAGCTGACTACGGGCGAAAGGCAGGGTACACCCTGGACAAGTCGCCAGGTCATCACAGGGCTGACACATAGACACAGACAACCATTCACACTCACATTCACACCTACGGTCAATTTAGAGTCACCAGTTAACCTAACTGCATGTCTTTGGACTGTGGGGGAAACCGGAGCACCCGGAGGAAACCCACGCGGACACGGGGAGAACATGCAAACTCCGCACAGAAAGGCCCTCGCCGGCCACGGGACTCGAACCCAGTACCTTCTTGCTGTGAGGCGACAGCGCTAACCACTACACCACCGTGCCGCCCCATGTAATATCCTCATATATATATATATATATCATCTCATCTCATTATCTCTAGCCGCTTTATCCTTCTACAGGGTCGCAGGCAAGCTGGAGCCTATCCCAGCTGACTACGGGCGAAAGTCGGGGTACACCCTGGACAAGTCGCCAGGTCATCACAGGGCTGACACATAGACACAGACAACCATTCACACCTACGCTCAATTTAGAGTCACCAGTTAACCTAACCTGCATGTCTTTGGACTGTGGGGGAAACCGGAGCACCCGGAGGAAACCCACGCGGACACGGGGAGAACATGCAAACTCCACACAGAAAGGCCCTCGCCGGCCCCGGGGCTCGAACCCAGGACCTTCTTGCTGTGAGGCGACAGCGCTAACCACTACACCACCGTGCCGCCCCATATGTATGTGTATATATATATATAAAAAAACAAGTGTTGCTGCCTCACAGCTCCAGGGTTCCTGGTTCGATCCTGAGTTTAGTTCCTGTTTGTGTTGAGTTCTGATGATGACCTGTGATGGACTGGCATCCTATCCAGAACGAACTCACACTTTGCACCCAGTGTTACTTGTATAGGCTCTGAATCCACCACAACCCTGACCAGGATATAGCACTTACTGGAGATGCATGAATGAATGAATGAATGAGATTAGAAATAAACTAGACAGATTCTCTCAGATATTACTGTGATCAAAGCTTGCTTAGAAGATGTTTACAGAAAAACAAAAGCCAGATTATTTGATTTTTCTCCCCTAAAGGGTCTGTATTGTCATTATAAAGTGACACCACTGCTTATATATTAAAACAACTGTTTCCCACAGCTCTGTAATTTCAGAGATGAATTAAATTAATGCGTTTATTACGATGTCCGACTGCATTGCATCTATTCACTGGACTACAGGAAATCTTGACTGAATGAATATACAGCAAACCCAACACAAGCCGCCACACATTATTAGTGAATTACAAATGCACATCCTAAAATAAACACCCCTGCAGTGTACATAGATTCTCCTCTGCAGAGACACCCATTGCTGCAATCATGCTGACCAATTTACAGTCTCTCACAGTCACAAACTAAAAAGAAACGCTAAGTCATTGGTTTTCCTGTTGGCTCAAGACGAGAGCTGAGGAGGTGCCATCCAGAACAAGCGGAGTGGGAGAATACTTAGCACAGGCTTACATCCAAAGCGACACACTTGGAAAGGCAATATCAGAGAAGCACTTGAAGAAACAGAGACTCCATAGATTTATTATTCATGTGGTACCAAAGGCACACGATACTACATCAGGAACATGCACTAACTCTGCTTTCTATGTGCAAATATGCAAGTACAACCAACAAATCCCCACCCAGGGTGAAGGTCATGTGGGGGTGGTGAAGTAGATCATTCATTGTTTGCAGTTTGGTTAGTCATGGAAAAAATATTGATCATTAACCCACAGACATATCAAGGTGTATATTGGTAATGATGCCCCATTCAGAAGATTGTGTTGCCATTTTGGCAGATCGATTGGGCACTAAAGCACACAATAATGAAAGAAAGATGAAGTGGCTTTTATTCATTCAAGAATTCATTTCCAGTAACCACTTCATCCTGGTCAGGGTCATGTGCAAAAGTGACAAATGTTCCACATCAAAGGTGCTGCAAAAGCATATCGACCATCTGAAATGTGGCAGAATATGTATAACAACCTAGCCTGATAAATAAAAATGAAATTACTGGAAATTAGTATGTACTGATGTGGATCATGTTACAAAAATGGTATTTTTGTGCACCTTGAAATACACTAGGTTTTTGGCTCCTGAGTGACACAACAGAAAAGTGTTCGCCCTATCATTTATCAGTTGCAAAAGATCAAAATTAGCCATGCTCTCTGGATGGGACAGGTGGAAATACTCTCTCTTCCTGTCAATCAGATCGATACTAGCCAATCGCGGGTGCTTGAGAGCTTATGTATGCAGAAGTGGATAAATTGCGTTTTCCTCTGAATGGAACCTTTGATGCCGCATGAGTAGCATTTTAAAAAGATGTGGCTTGAAATGTTTCACAGGATGCACCCTTCCTGTCTCGTAGTTGTGGTGTTGGTAGGGGAGAGTTAACTAGAAAGTTTATGAGAATTGGAAAGACCAAACTGGAGAGAAAATATACTTCAAGATATTTTTAAAAACTTTTTATTTAAAAAATTATTTTGCGGGTGGCACGGTGGTGTAGTGGTTAGCGCTGTTGCCTCACAGCAAGTAGGTCCGGGTTCGAGCCCCGTGGCCGGCGAGGGCCTTTTTGTGCGGCGTTTGAATGTTCTCCCCATGTCCGCGTGGGTTTCCTCCGGGTGCTCCGGTTTCCCCCACAGTCCAAAGACATGCAGGTTAGGTTAACTGGTGACTCTAAATTGACCGTAGGTGTGAATGTGAGTGTGAATGGTTGTCTGTGTCTATGTGTCAGGCCTTTGATGACCTGGCGACTTGTCCAGGGTGTACCCCGCCTTTCGCCCGTAGTCAGCTGGGATAGGCTCCAGCTTGCCTGCGACTCTGTAGAACAGGATAAAGCGGCTAGAGATAATGAGATGAAATTATTTTGTATTTATACGTTATACCTTGTTATGATGTGTATCAGTGTTTCTCAACCACTGGGCCACAGCCCATTACTGGGCCGCGACGTGCCATCTACTGGGCCGCATATTTTTTTTCTAGTTGAAGCTAATTTTTACTCGTAGTGGGGTACAATTGCTGGGTTACATCCGATGTCACATCCACCTCATTAAGCTATGGTCACTCTACAGCTCGCGATGCTTTGTGATAGGTTATCGATGAAAATGAGCCATTTTGGCAGCGATGCATGGTGATGTACATGTGAGCTAAAAGTTGTGGAAACACAGCAGGTGAACACTTGACTGTCACACCTTTGCACACTTGAGTCTGGCGCAGCTCGAGCGGCCGTGTGCACTTACGGAGCGCATTGTGTGCACTCTTGGGACCTGGTTGTTATGGGAAACACCTGATACTGATTTAAGCGCAATCAGCACACACAGATATGGATGCTGTTTTCACAGAGGCTTTGCAAAATATGATCATTTTCACGGTCATGTTTGTTTCTCGCCATGTTTATAACTCTGTTTAAATACTCTGCTTTATGATTCTGCTTTGCTTTTGTTTGTGTTTTGTTTTTATAAATATCACACCTGCTAATAAACACTCTTCCTGCACTTAGATCCGTCTACTGCCGTCTATCTTGTCATGTCCTGATCCCCAGATCTTTAACCCAGACACATATAAAAAGTTGTACTCCTCCATGCTCTTCCAGGTTTTCATCTGTGTGTCCGTGTAGAACAATGTCTGCAGCACCAGGTAGTGTGAGATGTTGGGGAACTCACTGGATGGATAATTTTCCAACTCTTAGGAAAAATCCTTCTTTGTTAGCGTGTAAGGCTCTATCCCATTGAGTGGTTTCTATATCCACTTCTTTTGAGTGTACTTCTTGGTTTTAATAACTTGCTTGTTTGCTGGACACAAACATGGCAATAAGTTCTTGTGTTAATGGACCAGACTCCACTTTTGGATCATTAATCCCTGTTGACTGAGAATGCCCTGCATGTATGGTTTTATATTGGCTTCTGGTACAGTTTTAAATACAATACATATAATTAAAAACAGCTTGTTTTTATTGCATTTATTTAATTCCTGGGCTCCCATCTGTAACAGGGAGTGATGCTGCATTCCTTTAATACACTTTACAATAGATTATTAGTTTCTAATAGAATAGATGAGCCAGATTAATTGGGGATCTTTTTTAATGGGCCCCGACTTGTTACAAGTATGAACAGGTGGGCCTCGAAGCAGAAAAGGTTGAGAACTTCTGATGTATATGATGGTTTTCTAATAATACCTCATACTGCAATGTAAACAGACATCAACTTCTGATCCATGATGTGTCCTGTTTTGATGTTTACCTATACATAACAGGGAGTGCCAGGAGGAATTTATTCTATCCCATTTCATTTCAAGGGGTCTTCTTGGATATCACCTCTACTGGAGCGGACATGGTATTAATTTTCAAACACTGTACTGATCCCCTAGCTAGTCCTTGAAGTGTTTGTTAGCTTGGCTGCGTGACAAATGTTGTGCTTCATCAAAAGTGTTTTTAAATGTGACACAATGTAGTAATATATTATAGTGTAAGGAAAATTGAGCATGTTTTGTGATGTTAGTGATGCTAAGCTATAAAACATTCTTGATAACTAATTTTGTAATGGCGACTACAAAATTTACAAAACCCCAAAATGCTACTTCGCTCCATAAGGTATATAAACCATAAAATCTTTAGTAGATAGTGTTAACTTGTTTGCTGTATAGGTAGATAGTTGGCACATATACTGGATTTGTCAGTCCCACCTCCCCCCCAACCCCACCCCCTTTTCAAAGGGTGTTCCTAATTGTAGAAATTTTAATATTTATTTAATTACCTATGCCAAGGAGGTTATGTTTTCAGTGTGGTTTATTACTTGCAAACATCGAAGATTTTTGCAAGTATGTTGATCTGAGGGGCGGCATGGTGGTGTAGTGGTTAGTGCTGTCGCCTCACAGCAAGAAGGTCCGGGTTCGAGCCTCGTGGCCGAAGAGGGCCTTTCTGTGCGGAGTTTGCATGTTCTCCCCGTGTCCGCGTGGGTTTCCTCCGGGTGCTCCGGTTTCCCCCACAGTCCAAAGACATGCAGGTTAGGTTAACTGGTGACTCTAAATTGACCGTAGGTGTGAATGTGAGTGTGAATGGTTGTCTGTGTCTATGTGTTAGCCCTGTGATGACCTGGCAACTTGTCCAGGGTGTACCCCGCCTTTCGCCCGTAGTCAGCTGGGATAGGCTCCAGCTTGCCTGCGACCCTGTAGAAGGATAAAGCGGCTAGAGATAATGAGATGTTGATCTGTCCATTTGTTTGTTGGTGCACTAGTGTCGTAATTTCTTGACCAATCTTCACCAAAATGCACAGGACAACTCACTAGGGTCACACAAAGACATCATTAGTTTTTGGTGGGTCAAGGTCAAAGGTCAAGGTTACCAAGGTCAAATCTTGTAAAAACACCTAATCGGCCATAACTTCCATTTCTTTGTGATTTTTGCAAGTATCGTGCTCTGCATGACTGTTCATTTATTTGTCTGTCTGTTTATTTGTCTGCCCTTAAGCAGGATTGCGCAAAACCTACGGTACCAACTCGATTTCCAGGAAACTTGGTGGAAGGGTGTGGCAGGGGCCAAGGAAGAACTCTTTAATTTTTGGAGTGGATATCACAAATCTAGTTTTACTTTTGCTAATGTTGTGTGATACGCCATTTAGCCTTGGCGGAAATCTGCACTCAGCAATGCCATACAGTTTAAAATCCAGTAGATATTAAGATAAAAAATTCAATAGTTCAGTGGTGACAAAACATAGCCAATGTAGAAATCTCAGTAGCAGTAATCCTCTGGCACATAATTCTAATAGTTTTGGAAATATATCCAGACATATCAAATGGATGCGGTTACAGATTTGCATATCATACAAGAACTGACTGTCTTTGGTGGAGGTCCGCACTCTCCAAGAGGCTTTTTTGACATTGTTTAACAAAGTTAAAGGTTTTGTACCTGACTGTATACATTGTGTGCTCCTAGGTAAAGTTAGACAGTGGGTTAATCTAAGGTTAAACATACAATACTGCCAGTGTCTGGTGTCTGTAGGCCTCTCGAGGCGAAACTACATGGGAGATAAGTCAGGCATCATGGTCACAATCAAGATTTCCATCAAAGGGTGGAAATCTTCCCCTTTGAATCACTCTGTACCACACAGTGAATGCTATCAACACCAATGTCTTCTTACATTCCAGCACAGAGATTGAAAAGGCAGAGCTAATGTTGAGCTAATATTCAAGAAATTTGTCATTTATGTTGTATGCTCTAATGTGCACCAGCTGACATTTTAGCAAGCAATGGCAAAAAAAAAAAAGGGAATCTCTTTTATGGTTGATTAAATTAACAGTCATTAATTAATTAACAATAATTTTGATAATACCACACCGAAAATTGAGAAAGTAAAGCCATATCATTGTCTCAGCTAAAGTCCAGTCTTCCTTATTTTACTGCTAAAAAAAAAAATACACCTGGGGCGTCATGGCTCAGGTGGATGGGGCGCCGTGCCATGTATCCGGGGACCCGGGTTCGGTTCCGGCCCGAGGTCATTTCCCGATCCCTCCCCGTCTCTCTCTCCCACTCATTTCCTGTCCTGTCTCTGCACTGTCCTATCCAATAAAGGTGAAAAAAGCCCAAAAAAAATCTTTTAAAAAAAATACACCTGACTTCAGATTGGTCAACAGAACCAATCAGAATTATTCTGAAACACAAAATGATAGCCAAAATTAGTAGGACATAAACAAACTTTCTACAGCAATAGTAGCTAGCCAGTTAGCTGTGTTTATCACCCAACAATACAATCAGTGTTGATTCAGGAATGTGCCAAAACATTCTTGAAATTGAATGAAGAATTATTCTTACATTTCATCGTTACCAATACTGTATTGTAGTTGAGTTTCCCATGAATTTGCATCATCCTCTATGGTCACCTATTGGTGGCCAGAGCTATATTGTTGTTGGCTGTCTTTGCTCACAATGGCACTAAACTGGCTGCTGTTGAGGAAGTTACATTATGCGTTATGAAGGTCTTTATACGCAGAATTTTTTCATATAAAATCTATTTTTTCAAATGACTATTCTGTAAATGAACACTTTTTCATCAAAGATGAACGGTCGTGTGCGAAAAAGCAACATTTATCTTTTTTGCAGCGAGTTTGATTTTTCTGTTATTTCATCCACAAGAAGACCACATTCAACCAATCATGGCACAGATTGGGGAAATGTCAGCAGACTGCTGCAGGCTTGGCAGAGTCTCTCATTCAGATGGTGTCTTAAAACCCAGTGCTGGGCAACAAAAATGATAAAGATAATGACTTTAAAGACAATGTCCGTGGAAAATAAATAGGTAAGGCACTCAGCAATGAAAATGGTGTGTGTACATTCCATGGTGCGTAGCCTATTTTGTGATGTGGTGAAGCTTGCGATCAGTCTGAGCAACTCCTGAACCAAGCACTGAATCTCCCTGTGTTCTCGCATGCTTCTCAAAATAGGATATACCCCAAAATTTATTCCTTATTTCTGGAAGAATAAGTATCTGCTCATCAACATTTGTCGACTCTATCGTTGATTGTTTTTGTGGAACGCTCACATAAATGTAAATATTAATGTTGTGTTAAATTCATCACTGTTTTTTTCGCACTTTCGCAGTTTGTTTGTGCCACGCTGTATGTGTAAAGACCTCAAGACTACAATCTCAGCTCATGATGGAAGAATTCTTTAACAATGTGTGATTACTGCTGTGACAACAAAATCAGGCTCAAAATCATACTCTGTAAAGGCCTTTACACACTAGGGGTGGTTTTTTTGTGCGAATAATTCACACATTGGTATACTTTGTTCAAACTGTTATTTTTGTCATGACTACTTTCACACAGAATGTGAATATTATGCAGCGAAAAAGTGACTTTTTCTCCAAAAAGGATGACTTGTCGTCGCTTTCACACCATGGATAAACACATCAACCAATCACATAGTGCGGAACAGATGTTACACGTTGACGTAGGGGACAGCCAACAAAACAGCCTCGTATGCAGCAGCAAGCCATTACTGTGTGGAAGCTTATGAAACGAGATTATGAAATCCTCCCTGTTCTTGTTTGTACCCAAAATTGTCTCTTTTTTGAGAACATGTCTATAATTACTGTCTTTATCACTACTAGATGACTACTCTAGTAGTCACTACTGAGGACAGCTGCAGTGCAAAACCAGTGTGAAACGAGCAGAAAATAGAACATGAAATGTTAAAAATTTCACTTCAGTGTGCCTACGCCATGTGTGAAAATTTCGCACATGAATTTTTTGCATTTTCACATCACAATTTTGTGTTATACTGGGTGCATAAAGGCTATAAAGTTGGCATAAATTGAAATAAACTAATGCTGGAAAGAAATAATGATCCATAACTCTCTATGATGGCAAGAGAATGGGAGAGTGAATCAGGTCCTCTGTTAAGATGACTGAGCCAGTAGGGCTCTATTGACCAACATCAAACATCCTCTATTTCCCAAATCATTCAGTGCAGTGGCGGCTGGTAGTCTTTCAAACAGGGGAGGCTGGTCGGTTACGATATTTCCAGATTTTAAAAGAAAAAACATCAATTTTGCCCATACTCTTACCTCTGATCTGGCTGATTGTTGGCAGGGTCACAAACTGTGAAATAACAGGTTCTTTTGGCCCATTAGCCTACTGTCCAATATACATGATGGTGGTGTTGGGGGGGTATATTTTAACATTTTATATTTTAAAATTGTGGCATGTTGTTTAAAAATTGATCATTATTGAAAGCAGCTCTTTGTCAGGAACCTCAGCAGTAACAGCAGAGTGTTCTGGAATAGGCACAAGCACTGACCTTGGGGAGCCAAACATAGAGCTGGGTGCCACACATTTCATTCAATGACACTTTCCCTATATTTTACTTATTTTGACTGAGAAATGTTTTATTGACAATTTTGATAACCCTTCACTTTTAATCCAGGTCTGTAGTGTGAAATGTTCTCGGCTGTGTTTTTGTTTAAAAATGTTTTCCAAATTGTAGCTGTGTTTAATTCATATCCAGAAAAATATATATTCCAATATAATATACTCAGCATAAACATTTTAAATAGATTCTATATTTTTGGTCCATCCATGACATATTACTAAAGTAGCCTATTTACTGTTGTTGATGTGGGTCACTTGCTGTTAGCCAATTCACTTTCTCGTACCAGGAGAGCTGAAAGGAACGAGTATTATTCCCTACCTTTTTCACCAAGTCAGTTTGAGGCGTTGGTCTACCCTGCTCTTTAATTTTAATTTTTTCCTCGAAAGGAAGACTGGCAAATGGCTTCGCCAAAATTAAATCAGCAATGCTTGGCATCCGTGCGCAGCTTTCTTGCTAGCTGACTAGCCCCTTCAAGTTCAAGTTCAGTCACTCAAATAAATGAAATTTCTGGAACTAAGACAGCTAACTTGACAACACTATATTTACACTTTATTTACAATGAAAATATATACAAACTAAAAAAGCTGGTAGAAACCGTATGTAATGAATGAAATCGAAATGTAAGCTGATCTCTTACAATACACCACAGCACTTGCGAATCCGCATGGGACTGAACTGAAATTCGCCGCTGCCTGTCTATATTTGAAACGAGCTGTCAATCAAAGAAAATATCCGGCCGCTTTCACCAATCACCAGTCTCCTCGCGGAAACTGCCATGTCCCTCCCATGTGAGGCTGGGAGTCCGTAGGCGGGCATTTTCGCAGTATTTGTGCAATAACCGTCTTGCATTTTGAGATTGAAAAGCGCAGAGCTCCCAAATGCCATTGAAGTCCACTGAGGCTGGGAGTCCGTGAGACTCCGTGGGCGAGCGTTTTCGCAGTATTTGTCCAATAACCGTCTTGCATTTTGATATTGAAAGCGCAGAGCTCCCAAATGCCATTGAAGTGCACTGAGGCTGGGCTGCATCGCGCTGTCACGAGGGGGAAAAACTCACGCACACATTAGGCGAACTGGGGAAAGTTATAACGGAATGATTTTGCACTGTAGTTGGGTTGAGCACATATTTCTATGATTCTGGATCTGAAATAGCAATGTTATAACTTATAACATTGCTATTTCAGATCCAGAATTTTTAGAGGAGGCTGAGCCTCCCTCGTTGTCTTAGAGCAATCGCCCGTGATTCAGTGTATCCATGGTAATCGAGTTGGTACAGGCCAATCAACTCCACACTACTTTTTCACTCACACACACTCTTGTGTTGAAGAGTCTGTTTTTTTCCCCCGGTTGTTGCTGCTTTATTCATTATCATAAGCAGCTATTTTGGCTCTATGGACATTATTTTGCCAGCTTGATGCCTCTTTCCAACTAATTATTCATTATTCAATATTAATATCATCTCAGATGAACAGAGAGCATTACTCTATACCCATGGGAAATGGAAGCAGCTCATATAAGGAGCCCGAGAAAGACACAGTGATTAAAAAAAAAATACAAAGGTACTGTATTAATAGAAAGAAAGCTAAAGAGTGGGTTTAAGGGTTTAACTAAATCCCACAATCCATTCTATACCTACAAAGCCTCTGACAAAATCCTCACATATTGTTCCTTTTAAATTATTACTCAGCAACTGTGAGATGAGACAGTAATTCAGCAATTAACCAAAATCAGATATTAAGTCCATCTCTAGTGAGGGATCTTACAGAATATGCCAAATTACATTCATCTATCCATCCATTATCTGTGCTGCTTATCTATCAGGGTCACAGGGGAAGCTGGAGCCAATCCCAGCTGATCCAATCTATCAAAAGGACTAACACAGAGATGAAGAACCATTCACACTCACATCTATGGGTGATTTAGAGTAGACAGTTGATCTAATCCACATGTCTTTGCACTGTAGGAGGAAACTGGAGCACCAGGAGGAAACCCATGCAGGCACGGGAAGAACACGTAAACTCCACGCACAAAGGTCCCAGTCAGCCATGAGGTTCGAACAGAGGTTCTTGCTATGAGGCAACAGTGCTAACTACTGTGCCACCTGAAGCCAAATTACATGCATAATCAAATCAAGACTTTCATTAATAACTCAGCGCACCTGTCAAAATAGATTAATAAGATACAGTACCAGTCAAAAGTTCAGACACACCACTCATTCATAGGTTTTTCTGTATTTTGATTATTTTCTACGTTGTAGATCAACACTGAAGATATCAGAACTATGCAATAACATATGGAACATACATGGGCATGTGGTAAACAAAAAAGTGTTAAAAAAAACAAAATATGTTTCATATTTTAGATTAGTCAAAGTAGCTACCGTTTACCTTGATGACGCTTATGAGTGACAGGGTAAGTTCATGGCAGCCTTCAAACACGGCCACCATGGACTACAACTCCCAAGTATCACAGCGCCCTCCCTCTCCCGAGTTCTGATTGGGAATACACCTGTTTCTAATCCCTCTCCCTATAATAGCATGCCAAACACTCCAGCCTGTTGCGAAGTATTGTTCTGTGTTCTCATACAGTACCTGATCATACCAAGCCTTTCTGTTTATTTGACCTGACTCTAGTGTATTCTGACTCTCGCTAAGTATTTACCGACTTTGAGACTCTGGTTTTGCTCCGACACCCCGATTGCACATCAACCCACCTTTGGCACAAACCTGACCTCGATTCTTATCTCATGACTTGGCTTTGTCCACCAGTTTGCAACACACCTACTCTCCCCTGCAATTGTGTCTGTAAGTGCCTGCACTTTGACAGGATACTTCGCCACCATGGACGCAGCAGAAGAGGCGAAGCAAACTGCACTTTTGGCCCAAGGACGACTTTTGGGAGAACATCAGCAGATGCTGAGCAATATTGACTGAGCCTCTCTCAGCTCACCACTGCTAATCCAAACTGCTGCAGCCATTCTACAGCCAGATAAGTTCTCCAGTGATGTAACTGAGTGTAGGGGATTCCTTCTACAATGCTCCTTGCATTTTGCTACCCTAACGGGCTCTTCTAAACAACAAAAGATAGCTCAGTTTGTGAATCTGTTGACTTTAAAGTGGGCAACTGCAGTTTGGAATCATAGAGGTGAATTCACAATGTCTTATGATCGCTTCACTGAGTTATTTAGAAGAGCGTTTGATCACCAGCCTGAGGGCATCGAGGTGGGTGAGAAACTACTCACTCTTTGGCAAGTAGAAAGGACTATAGCAAAATAAGCATTAGAGTTTCACATGCTGGCTGCTGGTAGTGGATGGAACGACTCGGCGTTGAAGGTTGTTTTTCATCAGGGTCTTGAAGCTAGCATCTTAACTGAACTGGCATGTTGGGATGAACAGTACACTTTGGATTCACTAATCGACCTTGCCATTAAATTAGACCACCTCCTCTGAAACCAGCCCTCCTTGCAATTCACCCATGTTCCAAGCCAGCCTTCACCAGTGCCCACTCCAATGGAAATCTACAATACTTGCATGCCATGCTCCGAGAGAGGAAGAAGACGCTGGGGAGGGCTATGCTTTTATTGCAGGGAGCCAGGTCACCTGCTGGCCCAATGTCCAATGTCTCATCTGACCTGTGATCTCCTGAAGGTGTGACAACCCCCGACAAGAGGAGCATTCAGATGCCCCAGTGAGTCATAAACATTTTGCTACCCATCCATTTCTGAAATTCAGTGCTTCCAATCTGTATCAGAAACCACCCATGTTCTCCCTGCTTTATTAGACTCCAGGGCAGAGGGTAACTTCATTGACACAGAAATTGTTCAAAGGCTTGAGCTGCCCACCGAAGAACTCCAGCAATCTGTGAGCCTCCGAGCTATTGATGGTGGCCCCACTGGAGATGGACTTGTCACAAAGAGAACTAGACTTTTGGAGATTCAGGTCAGGGCCCTGCACAAGGAACATCTGTCACTGTACGTCATCTGAACTTCCAACCATGCTATTGTGCTAGGATTTCTATGGCTGCAAGTACATGATCCACTCATCTCTTGGCAGCAGAAATAACTATTGAAATGGTCCCTGTCCTGCTATCAGAACTGCCTGTACTTGCCCCAACTCACCCTGGCTTCCACCTCCATGGACAGCCCCTCCCCTAGGGGCATTAAGCAGGTCCCAGCTTTCTACCATGAACTTCAGGAAGTCTTCAGCAAGGGAAAGGCCAGTGGATTACCCCTTCATAGACCATATGACTGCGCCATATACCTCCTTCCAGGCACTACCCCTCCACGGAGCCGCATTTACCCACTTTCTAGAACAGAGCAAGCAGCTATGGAGGAGTATGTACAGGAGACACTTCAGCAAGGTTACATCCATCCATCCACATCCCCATCATCCGCAGGTTTCTTCTTTGTGGAGAAGAAAGAGGGAGGCCTATGACCATGCATTGATTACCGAGGCCTTAACCAGATAACCATCAAGTATCCATACCCATTACCTTTCATCCCATCTGCCCTAGAACAATTAAGACCTGCCCATATTTTCACCAAGCTTGACCTCCAAAGTGCCTATAACCTGGTGCGTATACAGGAAGGGGATGAATGAAAGAGTATTCAGCACCACCTCAGATCACTACGAATTATCTCATCATGCCATATGGACTATCTTGGACTTGCACTATGTATTTACCAACTTTGAGACTCTGGTTTTCCTCTGACTCCCCGATTGCACATCGACCGACCTTTGGCATGAGCCTGACCTCGAGTCTCATCTCACGACTTGGCTTTGTTCACCAGTTTGTGACACACCCGCACTCCCCTGCAATTGTGTCCATAAGTGCCTGCACTCTGACAATGCTTTGCACACTATTAGCATTATCTTAACCACCTTCGTGACGTAGTCACTTAGAATGCTTTTCAATTAACAGGTGTGCCTTGTCAAAAGTTAATTAGTGCAATTTCTTGCCTTCTTAAATGCACCAAACAGTAAATAGTAAATAATAAAACACAGTAAATAGCCCTATTCTACAACTGTAGTAATCCATATTATGTCAAGAACTGCTCAACTATGTAAAGGGAAACAGCAGTTCATCATTACTTTAAGACAGGAAGTGTCTTTTAATTAATAAAAATAAAGAAAAACCATTGAATTAGAAGGTATGTCCAAACGTTTGGCTGGTACTGTATGTTTTTGCTTATATATATATATATATATATATATATATATATATATATATATACACAGTATATGTAAAGCAGATATATGGGGTTTGGATTAGCGGTGAATCAGTGAGTGAAACGAAGTGATTTGTTATTAACTTATTTGACAGAGAGAGAATCCACAGTGGCAGACGGCCACAAACACCCTGCAGTGTCTCTGATGAGATCAGGGATGTGTCCGTGACTGAAAGACAGAGATATAGTTTAAATGTTATGGTGAATATATTTTTAATGGAGTCTGAGTTTCTCATGCACACACATGTATATTTGAGACCATCAAACAGTAAATAGCAAATAATAAAAATACAGTAAATAGCCCTATTCCACAACTTTAGTAATCCATATTATGTCAAGAGCCGCTGAACTAGTAAGTAAAGAGAAACGGCGGTCCAACATTACTTTAAGACATAATGTGTCTTAAATAAAGAAAAAACACTGAATGAAAAGGTGTGTCCAACCTTTTGACTAGTACTGTTCTAGCTGGAACATTGTGTATGCTATTGCGTATAAGTGGCTTATGTGTCAAAATATGCTATCAATGCTCTTAAATGGAGTGCCATAAATAAATAAATAAAGTTTCCTGATAGGGATATTCTGATGTATCAGATGTACTGTATTAGAAGCAGCTTGGTTAGTGTTTACTTGCTGGCAGTGAGGCGAGTAATAAGGTGTCTATGAGCTTATGTATGCAGAAGAGGGCAAATAGCCTTTCCCCTGAATGTGGTACTCTGACTTGTGATGCCATAAGAACAGCATTTTAAAAAGATATGGAAACTGGCCTCATACATTTTGGAGGAAGCATGTGCTTGCCCCACCTTCTTATTTTGTAGATGTGAACATGTTTTGTGATGTTAGTGACGTTAATCTACAAAGTGCTACTTCACTCCATAAGGTATATGAACCATAAAATCTTTCATAGCTAGTGAGTAACTTGCTCACTATATAGATAGATACCTGGTGCATAAACTGAAATTGTCATAACTGCCTCCCCCAACAATCCCCATCATTTAAGAAGGTAATACAGTGGGACCGCCGTATCCGCGAGGGATACACTCAAAGATCTAACGCTGATAGCTGAAAACGCAGATGATAGCGAACCATAATGTATATAAAGCTTGTTTTTCATGTATATACATACCTATGAGAAATTTTCATTTATCAACTACACACCAAATAACATCAACAACAGTAAGTAATAATAAAATAAAACAATTATAACAATATACTGTGATAGAAGTTATGCGAATGTGGTCTTTCTTTTGAATGAACGGGATTCTGACGTTTCCGCTTGAATTAACTGAAACCATGGTTACAGAGTCAGCCAATACGGTGGTCCCACTGTATTTATTTAATTATTTTCTTGCTATTGTTTAACATAGTGAAAGGTTTTGTACCTGACTGTATAAATTGCAGCTTGGTTAGTGTTTACTTGCTGGAATTGAGGCTATTAATTAAAAAAACTGAAAATCATGCACTACACTTTAGACAGATTAGATTTGCATTTCATCTGCATTTCATCTCTTCTAACTGTTGTGAAAAAGAACATGGCTCAAATTTCAACAGGAAATATCTGTCTGGTATTATCTGCCATATAGACGTTACAGAAAAGGTCAGATAAATTTCAAGTATGTTGAAAAAAATCTGTATTTGACATATTCCTGCTTGAATGAAGACCTAGCTATGATTTGAGCATTCTGCTTTGGGCTTGAGCTCACAAGGAACAACACTACAACTCTCTCTAAAAATAATCAGAGGACCAGCAGCCATGAAATGAGCTAAACAAAAAGAAAGAGGAAAAGCAAGAATGTGAGCTTTTGTTTTCAGAAGAAGGAAAAAGATTCATGCAATGGGGCAAATGCTGGCTAACTGTGTAGTTACAGAGTTAAGTCAAACTGACTGATTATCAGTTGTTTTGCATTATTAGTATCTGAATTACTGAAAATCATCATAGCCAAATGGTTAGTCCATTGGTTCAGAACAAGCTCACAACAGGAAAACCTAAATTTTGCAGTGCTTTCATGAAAAAGGCAGGAAGCTGTACCATGTCTGGGGTGGTACCCTTGAGGATATGCCTTCTACACCTTTTATTATGTATCTTTCACCTGCAAAAGTAAATGGAGTATACCTCTTAAACTAAGATAAAATGATCCCTAAAGTCCAACAATGTATCTTAGATAATTTTTGAACTAATACAGGGTCATTCCATCTCAAATCAACCAAAGGGTGACACTACTCCATCACAGATTTGGCCGATTTTGTTTGTATGTTGTTGGGGCATAAGGTCCTGGTCACACTACAGCTCGCAATGGATTTGCGAATACTTGGCGATGAAAAATTGGTAGCATCGCTACCAATCGTTTGATGTACGGTGAATGTTCTGCGTGCTTCACAAGCTGTCTTCTGGTGCGTCTTCGCCTCATGAGTGGCCAAAAATGTTATGCATTGAAATTTGGTGGCAACGTTTTCATCAGCAAACTAAGCGGCGAATACTCGCAGATGGGTTTGGGAATATTTCCCAAAGCTCAGGGAACCTTCTTCGAGCCTCCTGAGATGTATTTGTGTCGAATCCATGTCCCCGACACTTGCAGGAGCCTCATCAACACAGTGGCTCAACATAGCCGAACCTTCCCTGAAACTTGAAAAGTGCATTTACATTTGGGGATCCATCCGAACACATTGTGCATGCATTTGGAACCCAGTCATTATGGGAAACACCTGATGCTGATTTGAGCACAATCAGCACATGCATATTAAGGACGCTGTTTTCACAGAGACTTTGTGAAGTATTCTGTCAGGTATACAGCAGTAGGTGGATCTAAGTGCAGGACGACTGTTTATTAGCAGGCGTGATATTTATGAAAACAAAACATGAGGCAAAGTCAGAGTAACAAAACGCAAATGAAACCAAAAGCAAAACATAAACCAGAGGGTTTAACCAGAATCATAAACATGGCTAGAAACAAACATGACAGTAATAATGATAATACAAAGTCTAATAATAATAATAATAATAATAATAATAATACAAAGTCTCTGTGAAACCAGCGTCCTTACGGTATATGCGTGTGCTGATTGCACTCAAATCAGCATCAGGTGTTTCCCATAATGGCTGGGTCCCAACATGAGCATGAGCGGCAGCTCGAGCTGTGCCAGACTCAAGCATGCGAAGGCGTGACAGTCAAATGTTTGCTTGTTGTGTGACCACAACTTTTAGGTTACCTATATATCACCATGCATCACCATCAAAATGCCTCATTTTCATCAATAACCCATCGCAGCTGTAGTGTGACCGTAGCTTAAATGAGAACAGAAATCCCCAATTTTAGGGGGTCAATTCCCACTCCCATCTGAGTGGCAGCCATTTTTAAATCTGGCGCATGCCGTGACATGTCACACCCCCTTTTCTGAAGTGTTTTTTTGAACAACTCAGCCAATACACTTCACTTTCCTAGGTAAACGATAACATACAACAAACATATAGTACCACTCCAGTAATGAGAAATGTTGCAGTTTAGCTTGGTGCAGCTTTTATTCCGAGAGTGTGAAAGTACAAAATGTAAATTTAAAGAAAAAAAAATGTAAAAGTTTGAGTGAAAGTTGCACCTTTAGATTTCCTTGACCCATACCAGATATGGTTTAAAGTGCATATCACAGGTAAATTCAGGAGCAAGGTCAATGTAACTCTCCTATTTTATATTAAACTTTGGTCAAATATCTGTCACATTCTGCATTCTCTGCAATTTTTTTACCTTGCGCAATACCAGAAAAATTCAGTTGAAATCAAACCATTTGAGGCGAATTGGTCCGCCTCTGAAAAAACTTGCCATTTGAATTTCCTGGGAAACATTGATTTTCGTGACATCGCGTGCGGGACGCCTCCCTCTGAATCCTGCGTCAGCGCTGGTTTCTTCAACGTTATCACGTAATTATTAAAATGGTTAACAAATGTATCGTAGGAGGGTGTAGCAACACCAATCTTGATGGGATTAGTACTCATCGTTTCCCAAAAGACCGGACAATGAGAGAGAAATGGGAGCGCTTGGTCTACACAGGCTGTGCACTGAAACCGTGCAAAGCTCGTGCAGCCTGCTGGCGCTTCCGCAGGTAACGTCACGAATCTGGCTCCAGAATCTCTTGGGATTTTTCCATACGCATTTTGTCATTTTTTTTTCTGCTGTAGACAGATGGCCTTGTGCAAAATTACCCTTCTGGACGAGTGTGTAAAGGGACATACTTTCATATAAAAAAAAAATTGGTCCAGAATATGCCATTTAAGTCACAATACTATAGTGAATGTCAGTTTACCATATTATGGAATTGTTTTAGTACCACATTTAGAAATGAAGTTATGTAGAATGCAGCACTTGTTTACGAAAAGTGATGTACAGTCTTTCATTCAGACAGATCTCCAACAGAGATGATGTACTTTGGAAGGACTTTGGATGGTTAAATTTCCAAATAGAAATCCCTTCCTGTTAAACAGGTGGCTGCAACTGTAACCAAGCATCAGGGATAAGCGTGAATGTGCATATGATAGTGTACATTAATATGTATAGGGACAGCATGCAGCCACATAATTCAAAGGCTAGAGGCTTTGGGAATACAGCCTGGAAAAGGATTTGAAAGTTTATTTTAAAGCTTGTACTGAGTTCAAATGAAATACAAATTAATAAGTTTAGCTTGAATAATACTTGCTTCAAAGTAGAGATAACCTCAGTATTATAGCAGAGCTCCCTGCACAGAAAGCACACAGAGCAAAGCTCCATATAGAACAAGGTAATGCTTTGACCTGGTTTTTAATGGTTTCTGCGACTGTATGACGTCCATACGTACATAGGAACGATGTCTGTGTACCACCATAGGGAACCCAATTGTGAGTGCAAGGCAACGTAACTCATAAACACGACCATTGGACAACAAAACTTGTATCTTTATTTACATAACATAGATGGGTTTTTATCCAGCACTCATTTTTAATTTGCTTTTTAAAAAATAACGTGGGATTATTTACTAACACATTTTATGAAAAATACTGATGAAAAAAAATACTGTTGGTTTTCTTTCATAGCAGGCAACTTATTTTTGCATTGTATGTGTTTTTACCTGAACAATTTCTTACTCTGCACACTCGTGTAAACAATTATTGTATAGTTCAGTAGCAATTATGAGCATCTTTCCTTACCTCGGCTCGATATCGATTACTTCTTATGTCCAATAAGATTTGATCGTCACTAATATAGTAATGATGTAAAGTGAAAGTGCTGGTTCACTGCTGTCCACCAGGCACCCAGCAGAGTCACACCATAATAAATGTTGTGGTGTTGTTTCTGGTACATGGCATGTAGTGTCAAAGAAAGGAATAAATATGTATTCATAACTGTGATGCGTATCTCAGTGTTGGTATCGCTGTCAAAAGACAATGCAGCAGTTTATTGATGCAAAATACACGACACTACACAATTCAATGGTTCATATGCTGTAATATTATTATTCGATTCAGGTTGATTTTGTGCCCTTGTAAATATTTTGCTTTTATATATATATATATATATATATATATATATATATATATATATATATATATAAAATTCATCTCATTATCTCTAGCCGCTTTATCCTGTTCTACAGGGTCGCAGGCAAGCTGGAGCCTATCCCAGCTGACTATGGGCGAAAGGCGGGGTACACCCTGGACAAGTCGCCAGGTCATCACAGGGCTGACACATAGACACAGACAACCATTCACACTCACATTCACACCTACGCTCAATTTAGAGTCACCAGTTAGCCTAACCTGCATGTCTTTGGACTGTGGGGGAAACTGGAGCACCCGGAGGAAACCCACGCGGACACGGGGAGAACATGCAAACTCCGCACAGAAAGGCCCTCACCGGCCACAGGGCTCGAACCCGGACCTTCTTGCTGCAAGGCACTACACCACCGTGCCGCCCCGTATATATGTGTGCGCGTGTGTGTGGTTGAGGAGCCATTTTGAAATACAGGGCCTCTAGGTTTTGACATCACAATTAAAGCTCTACAATTATATACAGCTTAACAAGACCTACATATTAAAGTTTATAGTTCATACCTCATATTTACATTTTTAAAAGTCTGACACAATTAGAAAGTGAATTTTTGAACACAGACTAAACACAGACAGAACCATATTCACCTAAACTCAAATACTGTTTGATTTTTTCAGGTTCTATCAGGCTGTTTATCTAGATGCAACCTTCATTCTCAAAAAATAAATAATAAACGGTATCCACGAAGTAGAGATAGACATTTAAAGCATATTAAGTATGACTATATACTGTATGCTTTTTAAAAGTTGTACTTTTCTGACTGTATTCCATAAGATTTGAAATGCACAACATGTCACTTTTGTAAATCTGAAGCTGTTTCTAAACATGATACTTAACCTAAAATGTAAAAGATTAATTTTCAAGACCAGTATTTAACAATAAAGTTAACAAAGCCACAGTTATGCTGAAAGAGCTTATTAAGCATGCTGAACATAGCCAACTAATTAATCTGCATTCATTTTCCTGATACTGAAAACATTTTTTTTACTCTCACTAAATATGACAGATGCTTATTAAATGAATGTGTGTGTGTAAGTTCTGAGATGGAGAAGCTTTCTGTCAATTTGTTTAGCATTTTTGGAAGGACTCGCCAGGCTAGATTGCTTTGTAACAATCTGAGGTAAAGCAAGAGCGAAAAAATTTGCACCATCAGTAATTAATACCATGACAGTCTGTGCTGGTATATAAAAATAATTCACCCCACAGTGGATTGGGTGGCACGGTGGTGTAGTGGTTAGCACTGTCGCTTCACGGAAAGAAGGTTCTTAGTTCAAGCCCAGTGGCAGACGGGGGGCCTTTCTGTGTGGAGTTTGCATGTTCTCCCTGTGTCTACGTCGGTTTCCTCCCACAGTCCAAAGACAAGGTTGACTGGCTACTCTAAAAATTACCCATATGTGTACCTGACACCTGATGAGGGTTTGGGTCGCTCTGATGTGCTATAATCGCCCAAGAGAATTCAGGGAAGCTAGTTGATAGCTTCCTGGCTTGCCAACCCTCAACTATGAGGATGGCAACAGACAGACCAATGTGAATTATTTTCTTATAACAGTATAATCTGAATTATGTTATTCTGCTTATCACAGGGGCTTGCCAATGATTAAAAACATTTACATTTAGTAACGAATGACGCAGTGCCCTTTTTAATTGTTTATGGCTACATTTATTTATGGAATATCTGCAAACAAGTTAGTTCCTGTTATCATTTGCGTCATAAAGTAACTATACAAAACCACTCTTGTGTACTCTTGAAATTAGGAAGACAAAAAAAACAAACAAAAAAAACATAGCTGTACTGTGACTGATAAACTGGAAAGAACAAACTGCTCTGTCCTGATGACTGTCTTTTGTTTGGAAATGTACTCAATGGTATTGGTAAAAAAAAAAAAAAGTATTGGCACCCGACTCTCCCTCCATAAATGTTAAATAAGCCTCTCCTACCAGAATGCTTCATTGCATCAACAAATATATGTTTTTTCTTTGTTAAATAACTAACCATTTTGTTAATCTGTTCATTATTAGCCCATAGATTATGTGGAGCGTCCACCATACTAGCGCCTATGTAAGAGAAGAAGAAGAAGGAGAAGCCTTGATTTGTCACATGCACACTTCAAGCACAGTGAAATTCATCCTCTGCATTTAACCCATGTGAAGCAGTGAACGAACACACACACACCCAGAGCAGTGGGCAGCCACACTACAGTGCCCGGGGAGCAGTCAGGGGTTAGGTACCTTGCTCAAGGGCACTTCAGCCCAAGGCCGCCCCACGTTAGCCTAACCTGCATATCTTTGGACTGTGGGGGAAACCGGAGCACCCGGAGGAAACCCACGCAGACACGGGGAGAACATGCAAACTCCGCACAGAAAGGCCCTCGCCGGCCACTGGGCTCGAACCCAGAACCTTCTTGCTGTGAGGCGACAGCGCTAACCACTACACCACCGTGCCGCCCAATTTAAGAGCTTTAACATATTAGAACAAGTGTGGTAATATAAACGTATCATTTATGTTAGAGCCAGAACTAATGTCACAGCTGCTGTAATTAAAAAATGCAACACAAAACAATTCACACCAATGTTGTTGTTGTTAATGATGATGATGATGATGATGATGATGATGATTTTCCGATAACAGAATTACCCATAATGTTTTATTGCTTACTCAAATATTTTTCTCCAGCTTCAAAATTAAACCCAAGCTTTTCCAGGCATTCCGACTAAATTTATCTCTCTGAATGAACACAGAATGAAAGAATGAAATGAATGTAAAAGAATAAGACCAAGGTGAAGTCCTGGCAATACCTGGAACGCTGGTAATAATTCTAGGAACATAAGCTCAAGCTTTTCTCGTTCTCTGCTATTTACTAAAAATAATGTACACTACCGTTCAAAAGTTTGGGGTCACTTTGAAATTTCCTTATTTTTGAAAGACTGTTCTTTTCAATGAAGATCATTTTAAACTAATCAGAAATACACTCTATACATTGCTAATGTGGTAAATGACTATTCTAGCTGCAAATGTCTGGTTTTTGGTGCAATATCTCCATAGGTGTATAGAGATCTTGCAGTCATGTGACCGGAAAGTACACAGCCGCCATCTTGTCAGTAAAAAACACAGCTGAATACTGCTGCACTCGTGTACAGAATGGATCAATTTCAACCGACGGACTACACGGCTCATTTTTCTAATGAACAGATAACTAGATATATGTCTAAAATAAACGACCTACAGATTAGTGACCCTTATGGCTTACCGGACGTAGTTTTCACGACCGTGTCAGTGGATATTGAACTGCCAGCAGAATACCCAGATGTGTATAATTACCTCATCAACTTTCACTCGCTGTTCAGTGGTGAAGCACTGCGTGCTTATAAATCTCTGGACAGTTATCTTTACAGAAATTCAGGATTTGTCAGCGACTCAGATGTGGCATCTTGTAAACAAGAAAATAACAATCCTCATTGGATGGGTAAGTCATTTAAGTATTGAGTATAGCACTGACCAGCTGATTATAGAATAGAATAAGGTAATTCCAGCTGTAATTCCAAATCGTCCATCTTGTTTGCCATGGATCTGGCGTTGGAGAGGTAAAGGCTTAGCAGTGGAGATTTGAGTAGCTGTTTTCTGAGCTTAGTCAACAGGCCAGCTCTACAGCCTCGCTTTTGCTTCCGCTCCCGGCGCCGCCTCCTTCGCTTTGCTTCCGATAACAATCCACGGAGACCCCGCTGGTCTCGCTATCTCGTCCGGAATGTTGTGCATGCGATGGAAATCGCTACAAACCGTCATTTTCTGCTGGAAACCAATGTCCAGTAAGTCCATACGGTTGTAGTGGATACTGAAGTCCGGTACAGACGAACAACACGCAAAAATACACATAAAAAACATGCACAGGTAGGGAGAGCTTGTAGCCACAGCCGTTGTAATAGAATTGTATATAGTAGGGTTTTCCAGAAGAAAAAGGTAGAAGTAGAACCAGAATGAAGTAGAAGGCGGAAATATGGCGTCTGACCGACAAGATGCCGTCTGTCACAATCTGGATCGGCTGTGATGTCACATGCAAGTGCTCCATAGAGGCCCATTTCCAGCAACTATCACTCCAGTGTTCTAATGGTACAATGTGTTTGCTCATTGCCTCAGAAGGCTAATGGATGATTAGAAAACCCTTGTACAATCATGTTAGCACAGCTGAAAACAGTTGAGCTCTTTAGAGAAGCTATAAAACTGACCTTCCTTTGAGCAGATTGAGTTTCTGGAGCATCACATTTGTGGGGTCGATTAAATGCTCAAAATGGCCAGAAAAATGTCTTGACTATATTTTCTATTCATTTTACAACTTATGGTGGTAAATAAAAGTGTGACTTTTCATGGAAAACACAAAACTGTCTGGGTGACCCCAAACTTTTGAACGGTAGTGTACGTATACCTGGAAACAGGCGACTTCTACATTACTTTGTGAATACAAGTGCTGAGAATATTCTCTACTACTGTAACATGAAAAGCACTTGCTGTTGCCTCCAAATGAAATGGAATATGAAACTGGGTTTTTAATCGTGTATTATTAAACACCTGGAAATCACTGCAGAACTAAATCAGCTAAAAGTGATTCACTGGGGTAATAAGGTAGATCCAACTAATTATATACCACTTTTAGCAAAATAACTACATTGAAAGCTCATGGCAATCAGCAAAGGAAATAAACAAATGGTCATGATGAGTTACATTTTTCTCTCAGAGGTATTGCCATGGAAACAGGATAATCTATCTCGTCACATCCATTTGTCAGTTGTAGAAGTCACTTTTCACCCCAGGCTGCTAATGTAGTGACTTTTTGAGCAATGTCTACGGTGGCTCATTAGCAGTCAGCTAACCTTTTGGCTATAAAGCTGGTTTGTAATCCTGGAGCTTGGAACAAGCCAGACTGCTTCAGAAATAACGAAATAATGAAATAAAGGTCGAATCAAAGCTAGACTCCCATGAGCATTGTTCCTCTAAATCACATGACCTCAACTTCACTGTGTGAGAGGGTAGATGAAGGGGCTAGAAAGGAATCAGCCCTTCTTCCCTAGTCCACCTCAGCCCTTATCCCAGCCCCAGTAATCCTATTAGTCTTAATTCAGAGGCCCATAGAGCTTAAATCTGCGGATATTCTTTTATTACAAACTCCCATGTATGTAACCAGATTTTCCATCTGTTTGGCCCAGGATATTACATGCGTTCAAGAATAATAAAATGAGGGAAAAAGTGATACCAGTGCTACTACATACAGGTTTTGTAACAACACGAGAAAGTATCCAAGGATGCGAGTGTCATACTTGCAGGGAATATTCATTCTGCAAGGGAAATCTTTTGAGCCCTCAATGTATGTCAGGTATGCAGCAAAGCTGCAATTTTAGCTGCTTTAATTAGGTAACAGCCAGAACTGAGTTTTAAGATCAAGCCCAAGAGGAAAACTCAGCCTTATTCAGAAAGGGTACCAGAACTTTTCTATCATTACAAGTCTCACTATTAAAAAAAAATTTGGTTTCCAAAAATGTCTTTGTCAAAAGGCTAAAAATATGTTTTGTTCACTAGAATGGCCTTGGCTACTAATTTACTTGTTATATTGCATTAGTGTGCAGAATAATTTTGATGTCACTATTATCATCATGTACATTTCTCAATGACACTGAACATTTATGATGTTTAAGTCCACTGATAATCTGTTATTTGGTCAGAAATGAATAAGTATTGAATAAGGTTTTTACGTCTCACTATCAGGTAGAATTATTCTGTTTGACATGTTTTACCACAGGGTGGTGTAGTGGTTAGCACTGTTGCCTCACAGCAAGACGGTTCTGGGTTCGAGCCCAGTGGCTGAGGAGGGCCTTTCTGAGTGGAGTTTGCATGTTGTCTGTGCGGGTTTCCTCCGGGTGCTCTGGTTTCCCCCACATGCAGGTTAGGCTAATTGGTGGCTCTAAATTGACCATGAGTGTGAATTGTTGTGTGTCTCTATGTGTCAGCCCTGTGATGATCTGGCGATTTGTCCAAGGTGTACCCTGCCTCTCGCCCATAGTCAGCTCGGATAGGCTCCAGATTGCCCGTGACCCTGCACAGGATAAGTAGTTATGGATGGATGGATGGATGGATGGATGGATGGATGGATGGATGGATGGATGGATGGATGGATGTTTTACCACATTCACATCCAAAAGAGCTATAGATAGGAATTTTACACTATCATAACACAATTTCAAGCCATTTGAAAGTCATCTTTACAGATACATATGTTTCTAGAATGGCTTTTCACGAGCTTGTCCAAATACGATGCATAAATTTAATAACAGTCCATCATTAATAATTCAACATTCACTTGTGAGACACTTCATTTGTTATTTAAAATGAATATCAAACTAAAGCACTATTACTCCTTTAATCTAGATAATCCCAAGCCTGTAAAGACATGAACGAGATACCCAGATGATTTGAGGACTCAAAAAATGATCAATCCCATTCTGATTAATGTGGTGAGGACTGAGGATTAGCGTGTGTGTGTGTGTGTGTGTGTGTGTGTGTGTGTGTGTGTGTGTGTGTGTGTGTGTGTGAATAATTCATACAAAAAGCAGTGACTGGCATGGAGAGGCTCTGGCCAAGGAATTTCAGGAATCTCCCATGTACACACTTCATGCTCCATCAGTCTGCTCCTTCCCTCCTGTTTCCACCTCCCCCCTTGTTATCTTCCCCAGTCCATCTCTCCATCCCTTTTTAATAGCAGTAATGAGCCACAGCACCATTTTTGATGCTATATGCTTTTTTTTGTGTGTGTGGAGATCAACATCAAGACCTAATTTCCATCCTTTAGTACATCTGTTATAACAAATCACGTTATCCACTTAAAACGATCACTTCTAGAAGAAGCAAAAATATTTTATCATATGTTCCAGGGTGTCAAATATACCAGAAAGGTCTTGTCTTGTAAAAATAACTAAATTTCAGTTTTAAATTTAAGACAGTTCCCCACTTAGTGACTTTATTACTTCTGCTGAATGGTGAGAAATTCCCAGGCATTTACACCTAGCTGCCAGTTTATAAAGAACAACACACTTATAACAAGTGTTGCCAGGCAAAACAAAACTCACCTGGTAGCACTTATGATGAATATGAAGGAAGATATCGCGAAAAAAATAGGTACCCTATGGGTACATGTGGCTACTGCTTATAAATAAAATTGTTTTCTGATACCATGTCCAGACAGTAAATATAGCATATATATTTACTCTGAGGCAGTAGCCACAAAAATGAAGCGTAATCCAAAAGTGAACAATTTAAAAATCACAGAAGTAAAATATACCAAGTGTCTGTACTTTATATTATTCTACTCTTACCTCTTACAGTTTTCAAAACTGAAACCTCCAAACCGAGGCTGACATACACATGCTGTCTCCATGACCGAAACTCTTATTTCCCGGAAATGGCCCAGCACTAGAGCTCAGTGGAACGCACTTTCCCTCTGTAATAAGCATAAACATGTCTAAAAGTGATTTCTTTCGTCTAGTCCATTTATTTCAAATGGTGAACCGAATTGTATACACTCACTGGTCATTTTAATCGGAACACATATATGTGCATGCGTAGTGCGTGATTGTTACCGATGACATAGTGGCTAGCGCCTCTATATGAGGCAGTAGCCACACCAAAAACAATTTTGACCTTTTTGATGACCTTGAACAGATGACCCCCAAAAAGTTGGAGGTTCTATTTGAGACTAATGCCCATCTATCCTGAAAGTTTCATGAAGATTGATCCAGCCATTTTCCCGTAATATCGTTAACAAAAAAACAAAGAAACCCGACCGAAAACAATACCTCGCCCCCTGGTGAAGTAATAAGAGGATTCTCAGTAGTTCTGCTTGGAGATTTCCCGAAAAGAGAAAGCAGCTCTCACAGTTCCAAGTAATAAATGTATATATTCAAATGATGCCACGAAACTCTTTAAGCTTGCATGACAGACATTTCAGGCTGGAGATGTGTACTGGTGTAAAAAAAATGTCCCCGGATAAGTCCAGTCAACTTACAAGTACTAGGCCACTTAAAATAACTTGGATACCATACATGTCAACCTTTGGTCAATCAAACCTGTATAACCAACCTCCAAAATCCGTATTTCCCTTATAAAATCCTTATAAGATGCAAATTAAAATAATTTACCTAAAATTTGAATGATAATTAACAATGATGTATCCCAGTTACTTTTTATTCAATATTAATAACAATAAACCTTCAGAATAAATACAAAGCTCCAATGTTTGACAAAAACACAAAGTGTTATCAGCGTAGTTACGAAGGAAATACTTTGTTGTTTGGAGACAGGTTTCACCGAGCGGCTATTACGCACGAGACTTCATATTAGCCACAAAGTCAGGAAAATCTGTTCGTAAAATTACGTTATAATGACCAAATACAATGAAAAGTATTTTTCCAGTCTCACCTGTGAAAGGTAATCCCATGTGATCTCGTCTGGACGGCAAACCTGTTGGTACAGTTAAACGCAGCACATGAATGAGGCATCTTTATTCTCGGCTACTGTCTAGACGCTATACCCGAGACGGTTGAAGAATCTCCACTTTGCCACATCCAATATGGTGGCAAGGATGACGTATGATTCTACGCAGAAGGCGGCGTCTATGTTTATATGTCTATGACTTCACGGTTGGCGGGATTCTCGCAATGCGGTGTGCGCATGATCAAAAGTGGAACGAAGTCTCGCTACCACAAGATAACGCGCGATTTCATAAGACTCTTTACTGGCTTTCTGTGGTGTACAGTACGTTTGTAAATGTTATGCGCTCTTTTATCATCGTGGGAATTGATTATAGCTCTAAATAAATATTGAAGTTTTTTTAAAGAATCCGTATAACTTTATTTATACGCCCATATACTACGTTTATTGAATCAAATCAGTATAAAATACGGACATTCCATATAGGTTGACATGTATGGGATACCTACAACCCCAAATCGGAAAAAGTTGGGACAGTATGTTGAAATTGAAATTAAACTGAAAACAATAATTTTTAAATAATCTTTGACCTGTATTTCACTCAAAACAATACAACAGCACAGTATTGATGTTTTATTGTTTATCAAAAAAAATTCCAAAATAAACACTTCAATTTTGATTCTTGCCACATATTTTTAAAAATGTTGGGAGAGTAAAGCATTTACCACTCTGTAACTTTGCTATTCCTTCTCACAACATTTAAAAGACGTTTAGGGACTGAAGACACCAAGTGATTAAGTGTTTCAGGTATTTTTTTGTCCCATTCTTCCTGCAAACAGATCTTAAGCTGTGCAACAGTATGGGGACGTTGTTATCAGATTTTCAAAATTCGCCACACATTCTCTACTGGGGACAGACACCCTCTTCTTCCATAGCCATGCCTTTGTAATGTGTGCAGAATGTGTTTTACATTGTCTTGTTGAAATATCCCTGGAAAAGATGTCGTTTTGAAAGCAGCATATGTTGCTCCAAAACCTCAATGTACTTTTCTGTATTAATGCTGTCATCACAGAAGTGTAACTTACCTTTGCCAATGGCACTGACACATAATCCCATACCATGACAGACCCTGGGTTTTGGACTTGTTGCTGGTCACAGACTGGATGGTCCTTTTCTTCTTGGGTCCAGAGCACATAGCATCCATTTCTTACAAAAAAGATCTGGAATACTGATTTATCTGACCACAATACACGTTTCCGGGATATTCCACCGAATGGGTGCCATTTGCTTGCTGTACCACTCCCAAATTAAACTTAATTTGTTATATCTTTTCAACACTGATTATAATAACACACATATTTAACTATTCAAAATGTGTATTGGTCAACCTCAGGCTACGTTATTTTTTTTTTTTTTACAAGGTTTGGAAGTCAAAGATATATGAGTAACAGGACTGAAAGTAACAGGACTGAGTTTTTAGCCTAGGATTAGCTAATACATGGAATTAAGCCACATGGCGTCATCGCTAATAGCATGACCACACTTAGCACATTCTAGTGATTTAACAAAAATCTGTATTTTTAAAATAAACAAATATCATCTTAGAAATAATTTAAGTAACAGGACAGTAGGCTGATATTGACCTTATCAGTCAAAGTTAAAAAATCATCAAATATACAGAAAAGTAAATGAGAGAACTAACTTTTGGTCTTCCCATGGCCTTCAGAAGACACAACTGATGTAACTTCCTGTTGAGCATGTGATTTATGGAATGTTCCAAATTTGTCAGATGGGGTAATATGTTTGGGTAACAGGACTGAGTGAAAACCCAGAGACACGACTAAAATGTGCATTTTAACTAAGATATTGTGGATTTCTTATGAAAAAAATATATTTAAACCATGGATAGGATATGGAGTCACACAACAGTGCAAAAGAAATACTGTTTCTGAAGGATTTTAATCATAATATTTCATAGTTAAGTATAAAGTTAGAGTGCGGGGACAGGTAACACATGCTATTTTTCAGTGTTTTAGGTAGTTTTTATTAATCCTTACAATTATATATCCTAAATTTGAAATCAGATCAATGTGCAGGACATTCTGCGTAATAAGGAAATGTATTTTAAAGTACATTTTTATGTGCATTTATACATATAATTTTCTAGGGATGGAAATGGCACCGATTCGGTGGAATGGCTCTTCCACTGTGTGATGGTCCATCCCAGATGCCTCTGAGACCAGAGTTGTCGATGGCACTTTTGGACATAGTTAATATAAGGCTTCCTTTTTGCACAGTGAAGTTTTAACTGTCATTTGTGGATGTAATTGCATACTGTAGTGCTTGAGAAAGGTTTGCTAAATTTCCCCACCGAGGGATGAATAAAGTTTATCTTATCTTTTATCTTATCTTAATCCTGAGCCCATGTGGTTATATCAGCTATCAGCAATCATGGGTGTTCAGCTTAGGCTTGTGCCCTTGCCCTTTACGCACCTGAAAATTCCTAAAGATTCCTTGAATCATTTAATGATATTATGCACTGTAGAGAGTGAAATATCCAAATCCCTTCCTATCTTTTTGAGGAACATTGTTTTTAAACATTTCAATTATTTTCTCAGGTTCTTTATTTCGCACTTTTTTGACAAGCTGGAGATCCTCGGCCCATCTTTACGCCTTTCCTGGATACTGATTTTGTGATTACAATCACTTGTTGACATCACCTGTTTTAAATCACATCATTGTTTAATTGTTTTACCTCATTACTAGCACAAAATTATCCCGGTCTCAACTTTTTTGTAATGTGTTGCAGGCCTGAAATGCAGGAATGGACATATATTCATCTCATCTCATTATCTCTAGCCGCTTTATCCTGTTCTACAGGGTCGCAGGCAAGCTGGAGCCTATCCCAGCTGACTACGGGCGAAAGGCGGGGATGGATGTATATTAACAAATGAAATTCAGTTCACCAGAAAAAACATGAAATATCTTGCAATTAAATACAAGTCAAAGTAAATTTAGAAATCACTGCATTTTTTTATTTGCACTTTCCATACTGTCCCAAGTTTTTCTGATTTGGGGCTGTAAAAAAAATAAAAATGGAAACATGGCGATATATTTCTAAATATTACAGCCTGTGTTGTTTTCAATTCAGGCTGCTGTTTTTTCCTGTCTACTGGTAAGAATGTGGTGGTGCAATCCAGTCCAGCAAGGATATGGTATTTATGTATAGGCCAAAATTCACACCATGCTGTACCACCTTAGGGTACTGTACAGACTAATAATATACAAAGAACAATTTCACTTACTGCAGGGTATGTAGGTTTATGATTTAGGACACAGTGACCCAGGAAAGACAGAAACTAAGGAATGCACATGTAACATGCTTATTGATTGTATCCTAATGGTTATTCCCAATAAGCCAGTGGGAAAACCTTTCCAGATAAGAGCTGAAGGACACTCTCCCAAGTTTGCTTCTTCCTGTGACTACAGTTACTTCATGAGTAGGAAGCCCAGTTACAGATTGTTATCTGACCTCTGTTGACACTTGAGTGATGCCAAACTGGGTCAGTGGCTATGATACCAAACAGCCAATGAGATCTCCTGCCATTACTGGCCTCTGTGGCAGTGACATTAGCCAGATTTACGTCAGTGATGTACAACCGATCTACCACCACCCTATTCACTGCTATTCACTGGGTATGAAATGTAGTGTGTATGTCACTCAAACATTTATAAAGTATGCTTTTCGGGTCACGAAAAATAGCCTTCAAGACAGTTTGAGAGTGACTTTAGCACTTTGAAGAGATCTGTAAATACTATTCAAAACATACAGATCTCGGGGGCGTCGTGGCTCAGGTGGTTAAGGCGCCATACCATGAATGCGGGCGACCCAGGTTCGATTACGGCCCGAGGTCATTTCCCGATCCCTTCCCGTCTCTCTCTCTCCAGCTCATTTCCTGTCTCTGCACTGTCCTATCCAATAAAGGTGCAAAAAGCCCAAAAAAAAAAAAACCCATACAGATCTCTTTGAAGAAAAAGAACGAACATACTGTTAATGGGATTTGCAGTAATTTGTAGATATCTGGTGTGATTAAAAGTTGACAATGAAGTCAGACAAGGCAGCCAAACTTTACATCCATTTCAACTTTGAATTTTGTCAGGTCATTTGCATCGTCAACCAATAGCGCATGTACATTTGCTGTGTTAACCATTGCAGGAGCAGTCCTTTATATTACAGCACTTAATATTCAAAATCAAGAAAGTGCTCATTTTAACAATGTGCAGGGAAGAGATTTTATATAATCCTTTCCAATCAGACTATCAATTATTCCATCAAAAGTGGCAGCTTTTGGTAGACAGTGGAATGAACAATGGACGGCTGAATCATGAATAAAATTAAAATATTGCTTGTTTACTTTTTATGGTAGCTTAGCTAGCTTGGAAAGGTTGCCAACAAAGTCCCAATGTACAACACTTCAGAGGCACTATATTTAATTATTTTTTATTTACTAGATTTATTAGCTCTCATTTAATTTACAGCTGAAGTTTTTACAAAGATGGCAAAACCAGGCATGATTATAATATGAAGTGACTGTAACATTGTTAATCACACAAAAATGAATGACTTTCTTTTGCTCTTGCCTTAGTCAAGCTAATTTCACAAACTGCTTATTTCTACTGTTGCTGCAGCTTAGAAATGGATTTCCCAAAATCCCCCACTGATATTGTATATGATCTATATGGTAATCAAATCTCATCTCATTATCTCTAGCCGCTTTATCCTGTTCTACAGGGTCGCAGGCAAGCTGGAGCCTATCCCAGCTGACTACGGGCGAAAGGCGGGGTACACCCTGGACAAGTCGCCAGGTCATCACAGGGCTGACACATAGACACAGACAACCATTCACACTCACATTCACACCTACAGTCAATTTAGAGTCACCAGTTAACCTAACCTGTATGTCTTTGGACTGTGGGGGAAACCGGAGCACCCGGAGGAAACCCACGCGGACACGGGGAGAACATGCAAACTCCGCACAGAAAGGCCCTCGCCGGCCACAGGGCTCGAACCCGGACCTTCTTGCTGTGAGGCGACAGCGCTAACCACTACACCACCGTGCCGCCCGCAATTAACCTTTCCCATCCAAATATACTGTATGGGTTATGTGTGAAAATATCCTGACTTCCTCTTAATGTGGTCAACAACACAAATTTTCCATCTTGAACATTTGCCCCTGTGAAAAGGTCTTGCCGTCGTTTGTCCCTGATGCATCCAATGCCCTGTTTCACCTCTCAAACAGATTTCACATGCTTTTAAGCTAAAGCCTGACACTGAACAAGTTGTCAGCTACATATGTCATTGGCTTGCCACTTGACCCCAACCCCCAACCCTCTCCCAAATGCCTATTGAATAAACCAGCAGGGAATTGTCCTGTAGAACAAAGTAGATGTTGGGGGGTGTTCTCTTAAGGACTTTGGATAACATTCCTGATCACAATGGTCTCTAAAAACCAAGGCTTTTAATTACCCAGTGCTTTTAAACATTTACTGTTTTCCTGGGTGTTTAAGAGGACAAACTCTGCTCACCAATGGATAGTGCTTTTATGAAAGAGTGCCTCACTATTGGCGTCACAATTTAACAGAGTCTCCCCAGTGTTTGGAACTGAATATCAATGAACCACAGGCTAGTTGGATTAAACTGTCAGTATTCAATCATAATTAGCCAGAACAAACAATATTTCAAATGATCTATTTAAATGGCACAGTTTTTGTCCACTCTGGCCAATCTGTCAGGTTGTAAAGACAAATGATCACCAGTCAAAAATCAGTATGAAAACAGATATCTATGCAGCATGTCCAATTGTCAGTTGGTTAAAGGGGAACTGAAGTCATTTTTAAACTTGCTTTATTTCTTAATTAACGTGTTATTCAATAACGTTTTTGGTTTTATTAACCTTATATCATGACTCGTATTGGCATATTATCAGCCTATTCGGTTTTTAGCCATGTTGAATGTAGTCCGTATGGTCCATAGCAGGCATCGCTTATCCGCGCGATCTTCACGAGACTTGTGCGAGACTTCAAACGTGAAGTGTCAGCGCCGCCATTTTGAAAACTGTTTACACAGCGGCCAGATCGCCATATCATTCCAATTCAGATTCATTTCAAGATTTTCCAGCTTCATCAGTGATGGAGATTATTCCATACGACTTCGAACCAACGTGGAGTAGAGAAGAGTTGGAAAGATGACAGAATAAGGACGAGTCCGTCGCGCTGGTATTTGCATCATTACTGTCACACAATTAAAACATGCCAGATCAGGCGGCTGGTGGGTTTTCAAAATAATAAATACATGCATGTATTTTTGTGATAAATACATATTATGCTGAGTGCATCTCCCACATAATCCTCACTAAGGTTTCGGACAACACTACAAAAAATATATATTTTATATATATAAAATATAGCGTCCCCACTATATAGTGCCCTATATAGTGAGTAGGGAGCGATTTCGGACACAGGGAAAACTTCCAGCTTGATTACGTCAGCATTCGAAAGAGGGCATGTGCTTCTTTTGACAACGTTGGCAGATGTTGGTCACTTTGATTTCCACTGTACAGTACGTTTTACTTCCGTCCTTCGAAGTCTTGCACAGGTCTCAACAAATTTCATTTACGGCCATTGCTATTACATACGGACTGATATATTACATAGCATATTTCAAACACTCATAACTTGCTATAGCAGTGACAAAATAGCTGTCAGAAATGCATTACTACATTTTATAAAATGAGATAAATAGAATTTTGATAATAAAAACTTTGCTTTCAGTTCCCCTTTAAATGTCCATGTCACTTACTAACACACCTAATAAACCTTGAAATCTTACAATTCTATCAAGGAAAATTTAAAAAGACTTAATTGGCCAAATTCTGTTTGGCATCCATTGTTAAAGATAGCTATAAAGTTATCATACTGATGTAACAAGTAACCCTAATTAAAAAAAAAATATATATATATATATATATATATATATATATATATATATATATATATATATATATATATATATATATACACACACACACACACACACACACACATGCCTACAAATTACTCTTATGTAAACCAAAATGAACATGCCCAAAAATCATTAAACACTTGCATCAAACGTGATGCAACATAAAATTTGACAGAAATATTCTACATTTAGTATAAAGTCAAAATGTATACATGACACATAGTACAAATACAAATGTATAAAATATATTAGGTAGATTTTGATTTAAAATGGCTTGCACTACTGATTGTTCAGCTGTGTGATATCGCCTAACTGTAGTCAATGTAGTCGACTGTAGATTATGTTATATTTTCTACGCTGCATTATTGTATGCCATTATGCAGAAGATTATGCACAACTCAGCACAGTTTGAAGCAAATGTTTAAAATTTCAAGTCAAAACGCAGTTTAGAAAATCCATCCATCCATTATCTCTAGCCGCTTTATCCTGTTCTACAGGGTTGCGGGCAAGCTGGAGCCTATCCCAGCTGACTATGGGTGAGAGGCAGGGTACACCCTGGACAAGTCGCCAGGTCATCACAGGGCTTACACATAGACACAAACAACCATTCACACCCACGGTCAATTTAGAGCCACCAATTAGCCTGACCTGCATGTCTTTGGGGGAAACCGGAGCAAACCCGAACAGACATGGGGAGAACATGCAAACTCTACACAGAAAGGCCCTCGCTGGCTGCTGGGCTCGAACCCTGGACCTTCTTGCTGTGAGGCGACAGTGCTAACCACTACACTACCATGCCGAAAATGAATTTTGAAAATGAACATGTCTGGGGAGAAAAAAAAACATCCAAAGGAGGGAAACCCATCCTTTAACTGTAGGCTACAGGATGGTCTGTGTTACACCAGGATGTGGAGTTGGGAATCCCTACACTGTAGCATGACAGAATAAGACATAAGAAACCCCCCCTTAGTAAAACCTTGGTGACTTAGTGGTGCCAGAGTGCCAGGTCATTCTGTTCCAGTGGAAATTTCCAGTCCAGTCATTGTATTGCACATAAAGTCAATGAGAGTCTATTTTTGTCATCATACAGGCGAGAGGGAATCCTTCAAATAATCAACCTTCACATTTCCAGCTAAATGCAAAGTGACATGATCAATTCAGTCCAAAAAATCGCATCATGGCTCGTTTTCTTACCTTATACCCAGATGTGGAAATGGATCAGAGACGCAGGGAGCGTGACATGATGCGGGGCTGCTGTGGATCCTCTCAGAATAGGAGAGAAGAAAAGTTGGAGCGGTTTGAGTGCGCCTCCTTCGTTAATGTTGCGTCAAAGTGCCTAGAACGCAACATGTGCTGTGTGTGTGTGTGTGTGTGTGTGTGAGAGAGAGAGAGAGAGAGAGAGAGAGAGAGAGAGATGAAACATTGTAACATGTCTGCACTGAATCCTGCTCAATAGGTTCTCTATTCTGGGCTTCAGCAGTAAACGATTTGGGCTGCGAACCCATAAAACCCATCTCCTCCCGTTATCAGAGATCTACTGCTATCGTTCTGTGTGAGGTCAAGTCTCACAAACGAACACGACGCGATAACAAAGCATTTCCGATCGTGAACAAGCCTATTTAAGAGGATTTTCAGGCTTACCTCTGACCGGCGCTTGCGGTGCGGCGGAGTCTCAAAGCGCCGCCGCCTCCGTTATTAGGCTCCACCGGTCGCGCGCACCGGATCCTCGCGCATCACATGAGCGCGCGCCGCCGCTCATTCAAGCTCCGTCTTCCGAGACGTTTTTACCGGAGACCGTATTTATCATTCTGGCGGCTGGGAGACCCGGAGAGCGCCGCTTCAGTCGCCCACCTGAAAACCGGAAACAGCTGGTCGGTGATGATCAGTGATTCAGTGCAAGGCTGATGTCGGTCATTCCGGTGGCGCTGAGAGCATGTTCGGTTTGCACGAGCACGGAATTTTAATGAGCACCTATCACTGCAGCAGTAATTTTTTTTCCCTAGCATGGGTCCTTAGATTAGAAACACTCTGTCCATTAGCATGAATTTCCCTCTTAAGTCAATGAAGGCACAATATTTAGACCAAACCTCAGAAAGAATCCCAGAATGGATTGGACAAGTAGCCAAGGCTCCAAGGAAATTGACTTGACATTTGCATCAAGATTTTCAACACATAACCATCCATAACCGCTTATCCTGTGCAGGGTGGCGGGCAAGCTGGAGTCTACCCCAGCTGACTATGGGCGAGAGCTGGGGTACACCCTGGACAAGTCACCAGATCATCGCAGGGCTGACACATAGAGACAAACACTCACATTCACACCTACGGTCAACTTAGAGTCACCAGTTAACCTAACCTGCATGTCTTTGGACTGTGGGGGAAACCGGAGCACCCAGAGGAAACCCACACAGACACGGGGAGAACATGCAAACTCCATACAGAAAGGCCCTCGTCAGCTACTGGGCCTGAACCCAGAACCTTCTTGCTGTGAGGCAACAGTACTAACCACTACACCATCATGCCGCCCCACAAACAAGACATCCATCCATTATCTGTAACCGCTTATCCTGTTCTACAGGGTCGCAGGCAAGCTGGAGTCTATCCCAGCTGACTATGGGCGAGAGGCGGGGTACACCCTGGACAAGTCGCCAGGTTATCGCAGGGCTGACACAGAGACAAACAACCATTCACACTCACATTCACACCTACGGTCAATTTAGAGTCACCAATTAGCCTAACTTACACGTCTTTGGGGGAAACTGGAGCACCCGAAGGAAACCCACGCAGACACGGGGAGAACATACAAACTCCACACAGAAAGGCCCCCGTCAGCCACTGGGCTCAAACCCAGAACCTTCTTGCTGTGAGGCAACAGTGCTAACCATTACACCACCATGCCGCCCCACAAACAAGACAATAAATTTTAAATACAGATCAACATAAGTATGAAAATACATATGAAAAAAAAAGTCTGAACAGACCTACTCATTCATTTGTTTTTCTGTATTTTGATTATTTTCTACATTGTAGAACAATACTGAAGACATCAAAACTATGAAATAACATATGGAGCTGTGACAATTCTTTTATATTGGGGTAAATGAGGAACAGGGAGGCAGGCTGCATGATACAGGTGCATTCTTTTATTTTGTGCTCCTTTCACTTTTCAGTGACTTTACTCCTACCACATAGGCACACTGGAGAACGCAGCTCTCTCACCCTCTTGTTACTGGCTATCTGCAGGACACACAGAGACAAACATTAATCAATAGCCAGTATTTAGACACAGGTGTAACTCCTCATATGTTACCTGCTGGTTCACCCTGACCCCTCGCTTTTCACAACGGACATTCAACCTCACCCTCATTGCCACATAGCCCCACCACCCAACTCAGGCCAGGGAGCTGTCTGGCCTGCAACTGTCTCCTGCCTTGTGGGAGATGTAATCTGCAACCACCACCTGCACCCTGGCCTGTGGACCACCTTGAATTTAAAGGGCTGAAGAGCCAGATACCAATGAGTGATCCACGTGTTGGCATCCTTTATGTGGTGGAGCTACTGGAGTGGGACATGGTCAGAACAGAGGGTAAAAGGGTATCCTAGAAGGTAGTACCAGAGATGGCCAAACACTCCGTCTCAATGGTGCTGTACTTAGATTCTAGCATCAAGAGCTTGCAGC